>NC_052150.1:207246172-207403743 GCF_902713615.1 Scyliorhinus canicula | reverse complement strand
CAAAGAAGTATGCCGACAACTCAACAACCAGGAACACTACAGACAGTTAGCCACAGATCCGACCAAGGACACACCGGCCAACTCAACAGACTGATCAAGACCTTGGATCCAGACCTTCAGAGCACCCTACGTACTCTCATCCCACGTACTCCCCGCGTTGGAGATCTCTACTGCCTACCGAAAATGCACAAGGCCAACACACCAGGCCGTCCTATCGTGTCAGACAATGGGACCCTCTCAGAGAGAACCTCTCTGGCCGCATCGAGGGCATCTTGAAACCCATCGTACTAGGAACGCCCAGCTTCTGTCGAGATACGACGGACTTCTTACAGAAACTCAGCACCCATGGACCAGTTGAACCAGGAACATTCCTTGTCCCAATAGATGTCTCGGCACTCTACTCAGCATCCCCCATGATGACGGCATTGCTGCAACAGCCTCAGTACTCACACCACAATTGCAAACTCCAGACGCAATTCTGCAACTCATCCGCTTCATTCTGGATCACAACGTCTTCACCTTCGACAACAAGTTCTTCATCCAGACACACGGAACAGCCATGGGGACCAAATTCACACCTCAATATGCCAACATCTGCATGAACAAGTTTAAACAAGACCTCCTCACCACACAGGACCTTCAATCGACGTTATACACCAGATACATCAATGACATTTTTTTCCTATGGACCTACGGCGAAGAATCACTGAAATAACTACACGATGACATCAATAAGTTCCATCCCACCATCAGACTCACCATGGACTACTCTTCAAAATCGGTTGCATTCTTGGACATATTCATGTCCATCAAGGACGGTCACCTCAGTTTACTGCAAGCACACGGATAACCTCACGATGCTCCACTTCTCCAGCTTCCATCCTAACACATTAAAGAAGCCACCCCTATGGACAAGCCCTCTATATACACAGGATCTGCTCAGATGAGGCAGAACGTAACAGACATCTACAGATGCTGAAAGATGCCCTCGTATGACCGGGATATGGCGCTCGACTCATCAATCAACAGTTCTGACGCGCCACAAAAAAAACCCACACCGATCTCCTCAGAAGACAAACATGGGACATAACCAACAGAGTACCTTTCGTCGTCCATCCCCAGAGTGGAGAAACTACAACATCTTCCTCACAGTCTTCAAGCCGTCATCGATGAAGATGAACATCTTGCCAAGGTCATCCCCACACCCCCACTACTTGCCTTCAAACAACTGCGCAACCTCAAACAAACCATTGTTTGCAGCAAACTACAATTCACACCTCTTTAACCTGGGATTACCCCTCTCGCTGGATCTACAAAGACTTAATTAACTGCAAATGCTCGCATTCAAAGTATCATCTTGCATCTTTGACTTTGTCTATATATATATGTTTCTGGAACCTACCTCTTCACCTGAGGAAGGATCTGCGCTCCGAAAGCTAGTGATTTGAAAAAAACCTGTTGGACTTTAACCTGGTGTTGTAAGACTTCTTACTGTGCTCACCCCAGTCCAATGCCGGCATCTCCACATTCTGTTTTGTAGCAGGCTCTCTTGTAACTGACTCCAAACATTCTGACCTCAATTACAAGCCACATTGGATTTGGTACTGGATAATGAACCAGGACAGGTGCTAGATTTGGAGGTAGGTGAGCACTTTGGTGATAGTAACCACAATTCAGTTACGTTTACTTTAGCGATGGAAAGGGATAGGTGTATACCGCAGGGCAAGAGTTATATCTGGGGGAAAGGTAATTATGAGCAATGAGGCAAGACTGAGGATGCATAGGATGGGGAGGGAAACTGCAGGGGATGGGCACAATTGAAATATGGAGCTCGTTCAAGGAACAGCTACTGTGTGGCCTTGATAAGTATGTACCTGTCAGGCAGGGAGGAATGGTCGAGCGAGGGAACCGTGGTTTACTAAAGTAGATGAATCACTTGTCAAGAGGAAGAAGGAGGCTTATGTAAAGATGAGACGTGAAGGTTCAGTTAGGGTGCTCGAGAGTTACAAGTTAGCTAGGAAGGATCTAAAGAGAGAGCTAAGAAGAGCCAGGAGGGGACATGAGAAGTCTTTGGCAGGCAGGATCAAGGATAACCCTAAAGCTTTCTGTAGGTATGTCATGAAAAAAGAATGACTAGGGTAAGAGTAGGACCAGTCAAGGACAGTAGTGGGAAGTTGTGCGTGGAGTCCGAGGAGATAGATGAGTGCTAAATGAATATTTTTGTCAGTATTCACGCAGGAAAAAGACAATGTTGTCGAGGAGAATACTGAGATACAGGCTACTGGACTAGTAGGGCTTGAGGTTCATAAGGAGGAGGTATTAGCGATTCTGGAAAGTGTGAAAATAGATAAGTCCCCTGGGCTGGATGGGATTTATCCTAGGATTCTCTGGGAAGCTAGGGAGGAGATTGATGAGCCTTTGGCTTTGATCTTTCTGTCGTCATTGTCTACAGGAATAGTGCCAGAAGACTGGAGGATAGCAAATGTTGTTCCCTTGTTCAAGAAGGGGAGTAGAGACAACCCCGGTAACTATAGACTAGTGAGCCTTACTTCTGTTGTGGGCATAGTCTTGGAAAGGTTTATAAGAGATAGGATGTATAATCATCTAGAAGGAATAATTTGATTAGAGATAGTCAACACGGTTTTGTGATGGGTAGGTCATGCCTCACAAACCTTATTGAGTTCTTTGAGAAGGTGACCAAACAGGTGGATGAGGGTAAAACAGTTGATGTGATGTATATGGATTTCAGTAAAGCATTTGATAAGGTTCCCCACGGTAGGCTTTTGCAGAAAACATGGAGGCATGGGATTCAGGTGATTTAGCAGTTTGGATCAAAATTGTAAGAACGCTGTAAGAAGGGTGGTGGTTGATGGAAATGTTCAGCCTGGAGTTCAGTTACTAGTGGTGTACCACAAGGATCTGTTTTGGGGCCACTGTTGTTTTGTCATTTTTATAAATGACCTGGAGGAGGGCATAGAAGGATGGGTGAGTAAATTTGCGGATGACACTAAAGTCGATGGAGTTGTGGACAGTGCAGAAGGATGTTGCAGGTTACAGAGGGACATAGAATGCAGAGCTGGGCTGAGAGGTGGCAAATGGAGTTTAATGCAGAAAAGTGTGAGGTGATTCATTTTGGAAGGAGTAACAGGAAGACAGAGTACTGGGCTAAGGTAAGATGCTTGGTAGTGTGGATGAGCAGAGAGATTTCGGTGTCCATGTACATAGATCCCTGAAAGTTGCTGCCCAGGTTGATAGGGTTGTTAAGAAGGCGCACAGTGTGTTAGCTTTTATTGGCAGAGGGATTGAGTTTCGGAGCCATGAGGTCATGTTGCAGCTGTACAAAACTCTGGTGCGGCCGCATTTGGAGTATTGCGTGCAGTTCTGGTTGCCGCATTATAGGTAGGATGTGGAAGCATTGGAAAGCGTGCAGAGGAGATTTACCAGGATGTTGCCTGGTATGGAGGGAAGATATATGAGGAAAGGCTGAAGGAGTTAAGGCTGTTTTCATTCGAGAGAAGAAGGTGACTTAATTGAGGCATACAATATGATCAGAGGATTAGATAGGGTGGACAGTAAGAGGCTTTTTCCTTGGATGGTGATTGCTAGCATGAGGGAGCATAGCTTTAAATTGAGGGGAGATAGATATAGGACAGATGTTAGAGGTAGGTTCTTTACTCAGAGAGTAGTTAGGGCGTGGAATAACCTTCCTGCTACAGTAGTGGACTCGCCAACATTAAGAGCATTTAAATGGTCATTGGATAAACATATGGATGATAAGGAAATAGTGTAGATGGGCTTTAGAGTAGTTTCACAGGTCGGCGCAACATTGAGGGCCGAAGGGACTGTACTGCGCTGTAATATTCTATGTTTATGCATTACTTTGACAAATGGTCGTGTAGATCCAAGTATACTACAGGCGCGATTTAGCGTGCAAAAAAACGAGTCCCATTTTAGGCACATTTAGCAGGGTCTTTCTTGGCACCTGCAGTGCTGGGAACTCACCGTTATCAAATGGGTTCAGTTTTTTTCTGGCCTCGGTCGGGAAAGCCCCACCAAGGCCGCACTTACCTCATTTCCGACAAGTTCAACTCGTCAGTGCAGGAAAAGATCGGGGTCCATTTTTAAATGCTGCCTTGATCTCGCTGGGAGAGTCGTTGTCCCCCCCCCCCGGTGCCGTTACGACTGGTCCACGTGTGTAGAAATGGGCTAAATCGCCCCACGGCGAGGGCTCGCAGGGGCGGTCATCCATTCCCGGGCCTCTGGAGAATCGGGTACTGGCATGTTTAAATGAGCCTAATGGTTCACTGAAATGTGTTCGTCTGGATCTCGCCCAGTGAGGGCGACGCCTTGTGATATCTTGTTAGATCCCGCGAGGCGTTCTGAGCTTTGCAAATCTCACGAGAGGTCTCTGCCGAGATTTATGTGTAACTGAGTTGGGCTCAACAAGGCGGTTCAATCGCGCCCTATATAATAATCTTTATTATTATTGTCACAAGTAGGCTTACATTAACACTGCAATAAAGTTACTGTGAAAAGCCCTCGTCACATTCCGGCACCTGTTCGGGTACACTGAGGGAGAATTCAGAATGTTCAATTCACCTAACAGCACATCTTTAGGGACTTGTGGGAGGAAACCAGAGCACCCAGAGATAACCCATGCAGACACGGGGAGATCTACACAGGGAGAACTCACATCCACGATAATACCCTATCTACCGTTCCAATTACTTCTTCGAAGAATTGAAGGGCCACATTTTAGGGCCGCAGCCTGTTGCCACTGGTATTCACCTAATTGCACTGGCAGGGAACTCCCCATGCAGGGTATCTGAAAGCAAGCAATCTTGGTGTTGCATGTGGGCTTCCAACGTATTCAAAGGTGCTCAGTGCCTGACCAAGGGACCCGGCATCGGAAAGAGAGGTAAGTGAGAGTCACCTGTCTGCCCTCACTGCTGAACCTTTCCTACCTGCCTTGTGACCACTCTCTCACCTGTAGCCTGGCTCCCTCGGTGACCCTAATTGGCGAGTAGATCTCGGGAGGGGGATTACTGCCGTGGATTCTGGGGAACGCTTGCCGCTGTCCAGTTAAGTATCTGATTGTCACTTAATGCAGCGGGCATTCCTGAAAGGAAATGACCCGGGTCTCACCAGCTCTCCGGCTGACAGCTGAGATCCTCATCACTTCAATTAAATATCGCTCTACATATTTTTCCTGCTGCATCTTTGAAGAAGGATTCCATTATCTTTCCAACCCCTAACATTAAGCTAATTAATCTGTTATTCCCTTGGTTTTTTCAATCTCTGAATTTACATACACTTAACTCATTAGCGGTTTGCCAATCCTCTGGTATTGTTTCCCTTTCTAATGTTTTCTTTCACTCATATAGCAGCGTACCCACTATCTCTTCATTAACCTCTCCTAATATGCCATTCACTTTCTCCATGGCAACTAGCGATGAATAATAAATGACGACTTTGCCAATGATGCCCATTTCCCAGTAACGAATATATGAAAAACATTATTTTAAGTACTCGGCCGTTCTTAAACGCAAACACTGGGCCTTTGCTGGTAAATCAGCTTATTAACTCTGTGGCTGTTGGGTGGTCATTGATTGCGAATTGGTTAGAAGGCAGGAAACAGAGAGTAGGAATAAATGGGTCTTTTTGCAATGTGGCAGGCTGTGACTGATGGGGTCCCGCAGGGATCAATGGTCAGTCTCCAGCTATCCACAATATACATCAATGGTTTAGATGAGGGACCAACATATAGTACTTTCAACTTTGCTGGTGGCACAACCAGATGAGGTAGGATTTGGAGGCTGTTGTTTGGGAGAGGCTGTTTGAGGGTAAATCCACATTTGGCATATGGGAGTCTTTTAAGGAGAAGTT
The DNA here is from genome assembly GCF_902713615.1 of Scyliorhinus canicula. Taxonomy (NCBI): domain Eukaryota; kingdom Metazoa; phylum Chordata; class Chondrichthyes; order Carcharhiniformes; family Scyliorhinidae; genus Scyliorhinus; species Scyliorhinus canicula. Next base: position 207,397,857 of record NC_052150.1, on the reverse strand, counting down.
GATGGAAGTGCAGGACAGGCATGTGCCGGTTAAAAGGAAGGACAGGAAAGGCAGGATTCAGGAACCATGGATGACCAGGGAAATTGAGAATCCCAAGGCATTTATACATATATTAGGAACAAGAGGGTAGCTAGAGAAAGCATTGGCCCACTCAAGGAGAAAGGAAGGAAATTATGTATAGAACCAGAGGAAGTAGCTGAGGTCCTTAATGAGTATTTTGCATCGGTATTTACAAAGGAGAGGGACATGTTGATTGGTGGTGTCTCAGAGGGATATGTAAACACTTTAGAACAGGTCAATATTACGAGTGAGGAGGTGTTAGGTGTGTTAAAAACATTACAGTAGTCGAATCCCCAGGGCCAGGTGGCATCTATCCCTGATTTCTGAGGGAGACAAGAGATGAAATCGCTGGACATCTGACAGAAATCTTTGTGTCCTCATTGGCTACAGGTGAGATCCCAGAGGATTGGAGGATAGCCAATCTTGTACCGTTATTTAAGAAGGGTTGTAAGGATAATCCGGGAATTATAGGCCACTGAGCTTGATGTCAGTGATCGTGAAATTGGTGGAAAAGATTCTCAGAGATAGTGGGCGGGATTCTCCTCCGGAGGGATTCTCCGTTTTGCCAGGGCCTGGGGGTTTCCTGGGTGTGGAAGAACTCACACTGGATGGTTTAGAAAGGGTGGTTAAAACAAAGCTTTTGGATTTGGCAGGCAAGCTGCAGTTGACTTTACCTGTCGGGGTGAGGAAGGTGGATAATTCAAGTGACAGCTCAGCATTTTAATTTGCCAGAGACACAGTCTGAATAATCGGAATTAGCTAACATTTTCAATTACAAATTAAACAATTAGAAATGCAGGAAAAGGAAAAAGAGAGGACAGCAATGGCAGAAGCAAAGGAAAGAGAGGGCAGAGAAAGTAAAAGAGAACAACAATGGTGAGAGAAAAGTTTGGCAGAAAGACAAGGGCAATGCTATGAACCTTTGTAACGCAGACAATCATTGATTCTCAATGTGTTCTAGAGCAGTCCAATAAACTTGGTCAGAATATCGAACCATGGCTTTTGAAGACTTGAGAAATACGTGGTCACACTCTGTGTCCTTTGAAAGGATGAGGAGTTTCTGGATAATACTCTTCAGATTGTGGTTATCTAAGAGCCAATGCTATCCAGTTTGGGACACAGGTTTAAAGTAAAAAGAGAGAAATGAATGACCGTTTTAAAGGCAGCACAGTGGCACAGCGCCAGGGACCCAGATTCAATTCTGGCCTGGGTGACCGTGTGGAGTCTGCACGTTCTCCCCGTGTGTGCGTGGGTTTCCTCCTGGTGCTCCAGTTTCCTCCCACAGTCCAAAGTTGTGCAGGTTAGGTGGATTAGCCATGGTAAATTGCCCGTTAGTGTCCAAAGGTTAGGTGGGGTTACAGGGATAGAGTGGGGAGTGGACCTAGGTAGGATGCTCTTTCAGGGGGTCGGTGCAGACTCGATGGGCCGAATGATCTCCTGCACTGTAGGGTTTCCTCACAGTTTTACAAATTGCAAATTGTTGGGCTTCTCCTCTGGTGTCCTAACATAAATTGGGGTCTGGTCTGGATCCGAACAATCCTGACTTGGAACTACATCACCATTCCTTCACTACTCCTGGCTCAAATCCTATAATTCCCTCCCTAACTGCTTAGTGGGTGTACTTGCACCATATAAGGAGATGATGGCATAGTAGTATTGTCACTGGAGATATGATCCTGAGGGTAATGTTTCGGGGGGACAGCTTCAAATCTCACTACAGCAGATGGTGAAATTTGAATTCAATAACAAATCTGGAATGAAATGCACAATTAATGACCATGAAATCATTGCCAATTGCCGTAAAAACCCATCTGCTTCACTAATGCCCTTCATGGAAACAAATCTGCCATCCTCATCTGGTCTGGCTGACATGTGATTCCAGATCCACGGCAATATATTGACTCTTAAATGGCCGAGCCAGGCAATATGGTGGCCCGGTGGTTAGCACTGCTGCCTCACAGCACCGAGGATCCGGGTTCAATCCTGGCCCGGAGTCACTATCCGTGTGGAGTTTGCACATTCTCACCGTGTCTGCGTGGGTCTCACCCCCACATCCCAACAAGATGTGCAGGGTAGGTGGGTTTGCCACGCTAAATTGCCCCTTTGGAACAATACAGCCCTCCAAGCCTGTACTGGTCATGATACCACCCTTGGCCAAACCCCTCAGCACTTCCTAGTGCCATATTCCTCTATACCCATCCTATCAATGTAGTTGAGGTGTCTTTTGAACGTCGTTAACGTATCTGCTTCCATATCCTCCCCTGGCAGCACATTCCAGGCCCTCACCACCCTCGTACATCTCCTCTAAACTTTGCCCCATAGACCTTAAACCTATGCCCCCTGGTGGCTGACCCCTCTATCCTGGGAAAGAGTGTCTTCCCATCCACTCTATCCATGCCTCTCATAATCTTGCAGACCTCTATCAGGTCGCCCTCAACCTCTGTCGTTCTAATGAAAACAGTCCAAGTCTTTTCAGCCTCTCAGCATAGCTAACACCCTCCAGACCAGGCAACATCCTGGTAAACCTCCTCTGCACCCTCTCCAAAACCCCACATCCTTCTGGTAGTGTGGCAACCAGAATTGTGCGCAATATTCCAAGTGCGGCCTTACCAACGTTCTACACAACATAGCATGACTTGCCAGTTTTTACATTCGATGCCCCGTCCAATGAAGGCAAGCATTCCGTATGCTTTCTTGGCTACCTTGTCCACTTGTTTTGCCACCTTCAAAAATCTGTGGACCTGCACGCCCAGATCTCTCTGACTTTCTATATTCCTCGGTGTTTTGCCAATTACGGTATATTTCTCCTCTACGTTCGAACTACCAAAATGCATTATCTCACATTTGTCCAAATTAAACTTAATTTGCCATTTCTCTGCCCAAGTATCCAACTATCTGTGTCGTGCTGTATCCTCTGACAATCCTGAACACGATCTGCCACTCCACCAACCTTCATTGGAATCTTTTATTTAAAATGGCCAAGCCAAGCCACTCAGCCCAAGGGCAATTAGGTCTGAGCAGTAAATGCTGATCCAGCCAGTGACACCCATGAATCAATTGTAAAAAGGCAGGGAGGGCAATGGCTCAAGACAATGGCTCAGCACCACTTTCTCAAGGGCAATTAAGGACGGGCAATGGCCTCTGACGACAGCCAGTGATGCGTGCACCCTATGAATAAATAATTTATCCGAACCCTGGCCTCAATAGCTTTGGGGAGAGGCGGGCAGCAATTTCTACTCTCCTGGGTGTGATATTACCACGCTTTAATTTTAGCACCTTCGGTAAAGAATCTAAAATAACCCCGCTCCCTTGCAAAGTAGGACAAATGACTGTTGCCAGTTTGATGCTACTTCTACAGAAGCAGAGTTGTGGAACGAAATAATAGCACCAGCCCACAAGAACCGCTGAAGGTTATTGTGGATGTTAAATTGTGAAGTGAATGATGGAGCAAGAGGAAATAAATCCTGTCAAACTGGCTCTCAGCCATCTATTAGATTATTTCTATAAATAAAAGTTATGGCCCCAACAATTGCTAACTGAAGAGGTATCAATAATGTTTAATATCCATTACAGAACAAGGGCATGAAAGGGAATGACTGAAGTTATATTCACGGTGTGCTGTGTTAGAGTCCACGCTAGAGGAAGGACGTTAATGCATTAAAGAGGCTGCAATTCAGACTTGCATAATGGTAGCTGGGAACAGGAAATACAAATACAAAGGAAGGCTTGAGCATTTTCCTGTCAAGAACTTTGGGGAGCTCTAACAAACGTTGTTTCAAATTACGAAGGGATAAAATAGTGACTACTGTGATTCAGAGGCCCTCAACAAGGCGGGTTTAATTGCAAGGACTACAATCCATTTCTTCCCATTTTCAGGTGTAGGAGTGGTGGGAGATTTGGGATTTGTGATGTACCCATTTGAGGCAGGCAACACTCAAACATTTTGCCGCCTCCTCATTTGCTGGAATGTAAAGTTCTGCTGAATGTGACCTGAGCTTCTGGCAGTCAGGACATTCCACGAGAAGCCCACAGCAATATGGATCTTGGGACTGTTAGAACCAGAGAAAGGTTACAGTGCAGTAAGAGGCCATTCAGCCCATCATGCCTGCACAGACCAAGAAGAGCAAACAGAAACTAGCCTCTCATTTTAATCCGATTTTCCAGCACCTGGTCCATAGCCTGGCATTTCAGATGCAGATCCAGGTACCTTTTAAATGAGTTCAGCATTTCAGCCTCAACCACCAACTTAGGCAGTTAATTCCAGACACACACCACTGGGTGCAAAGGTTTTTCTTCATGTCCGCTCCAATCCCTCTACCATTCACCTTAAGTCTGTGCCCCCTGTGGTACTTGGCCACTCAACTAAGAGGAAACAAGTCTTTCCTATCTGCCCTGTCTAGGCCCCTCATCATCTGTACACCTCAAGTAGGTCACCCCTTAGCCTCCTCTTCTCTAAGGAAAACAACCCCAGCCTATCCAATCTCTCCACATAGCTGCAATTTTCAATCCCTGGCAACATTCTTGTCAACCTCCTCTGCACTACCTCTCCAGAGCAATTGTGTGCTTCCTGTAATGTGGTAACCAGAACTGCACACAAAACTCCAGCTGTGACCTAACCAGCGTTTTATACAATTCCACTATTACATCCCTGCTTTTGTATTCAATACCATTTAGATAATAAGCTTCTTTTTTACTCTTCTTGGCAAAATGGTCAATTTTATATTTGCCCACATTATGGGCGGGATTCTCTCAGCCCGGGACTGAGCCGGGAATCCCCGTGACCGACGCAAATCGTGCCACGCCGCCCCGACGGCAGCACGCGCTTCTCGCCGCTGGGGGGGGGCGCTCTACGCTGCCGGCCAGCCGATTATTGGCCCGGGATGGGCCAAGCAGCCATCGTGAAAACGGCGAGTCTCGCCAGCACCGCCCACACATGCTCTCAGCCTGCGGGGACCCGCCGTGGAAGGGTCGGGGGCGGCCTGTTGGGGGAGAGAAGGTGGGTCCGACTCCAGGGGGCCTCCGATGTGACCTGGCCCGCAATCGGGGCCCACCGATCTGGGGACCGGCCTCTCTGGCTGGGGGCCTCATTTCATCCGTGACTGCCCTTTTAGCCGAATGCCATGTTGCGGCGTGGCCGGCGCATTGAAGAAATCCACTGCACATGCACGCGTTGGAACCGGCCCACTGCGCATGCGCAGATCCCACGGCACCCAGTTCGCGCCGGGATCAGCAGCTGGAGCGGCGTGAACCGTTCCAGTGCCTTGCTGGCTCCTTTTGCGGGCCAGAATTAGTCGTCGGGTCAGCCCGTTCACATCCTTCCCTATATTCCATTTGCCAGAGTTTTGCCCACTCACCTAACCCATCTATGTCCCTTTGTAGCCTCTTTATGTCCTCTTCACAATTTACTTTCCTCTCTATCTTTGCAGCATCCAAATTTAGCAACCATCCCTTTAGTTCCTTCATTCAAGTCATTTATATAAATGTAAAACACCAAGTTCCCAGCACTGATTCTTCTGGCACACCACTCATCACATCCTGCCAACCAGGAAAATATCCATTTCTGCCAACTCCCTGTCTCCTGTTCGCCAACCAATCTTTAATCCCCATGCTAATATGTTAACCTCTAAACCATCCACAATAACATTGGTGTAGCAACTTATCAAATGCCTTCTGAAAATCAAAGTACTGAAACTTCATCATTCCCCTTTAGCTACAGCACATGTGACGCCTCACAGAACTCCCATTAATTGATGAAATGTGGTTGTACTTACGTAGGATGTTTAACGTCCCGACCTTCAATTTTGCCTTGCCGACTGGCCCGTGATTCCATTATAGTGCGGTGAGATGTTCAGAACCATGGAGACTTAGGCTGTTTTCCCCTCTACTTACATAGATTTACATAGAATTTACAGTGCAGAAGGAGGCCATTCGGCCCATCGAGTCTGCACCGGCTCCTGGAAAGAGCACCCTACCCAGGTTAACACCTCCACCCTATCCTCATAACCCAGTAACCCCACCCAACACTAAGGGCAATTTTTGGACACTAAGGGCAATTTAGCGTGGCCAATCCACCTAACCTGCATATCTTTGGACTGTGGGAGGAAACCGGAGCACCCGGAGGAAACCCACGCACACACGGGAGGATGTGCAGACTCCGCACAGACAGCGACCCAAGCCGGGAATCGAACCTGGGACCCTGGAGCTGTGAAGCGATTGTGCTATCCACAATGCTACCGTGCTGCCAAATTACCCCAAATTTGACACAGATTTACCTTGAGATTTCATAGCATGCACAAAACCAGTGAAACTTCAGCTGGAGTGACAACTCCAGAACCCACTGCAATGTTCAACCTCCCTCCAATATTAACCACCCACAAACAACTAGATGGGAGATTTTAAGTCAGAGATTGACAAGAGCTTTGTGAACCAAATGCACTAAAGAGTATGGGACAGAGGTGCATATGTGGAGTTCGGTTTGCACATCAGCCATGATCTTATTGAATGCAGATCAACTTAGGAGCTAAATGGTCCTGTGTTGTGTATGTCCAGTCCTTGCCCTCTTAGCCTCATTCACTGCTCATTCCTTGCTCATACAGGCTAAACTAAGCTGCCTCATGTATCCTGAACCCTGTAAAGAGGGCACATATTAACACATATCTGCTCTTCTTGCTGGAAAAGCTAATGCAATAAAGTGAAAAGGACCATGGAACCAATCAGTTCACCTTTTGCCATCCTGGTCAGATTAAACAGTAATAGAGATGTTGACCATGTTGTGTATCAAATTGCTGAATTGCAAAATATTTCTCAAAGGAATTTATTCAATTTGTATTTAAATATATCAATATTATCTGCCTATCTATCTCCTGAGGGAATATTTTCCATAGATTGACCACATTTCTCCATTCTCTTTCAAACCTTATAATTTGGAGGTGGGGGCGGTTTGAAGAATCCTGTTCAGACACCGTCAAGTAGGCTTCCTGTTCTTGAGTATATTAATAGCAAGCCTGTGTTAGCCACACACAATTATATACATATATACAATAGAGAATACAGGTAGGGAGCTGACTCCACCTAGGTCTTTACACATCTCGGCCCATCTCTAGACTGATCCTGGCTCTGGGTCATGTACCTACTTACATCACTGTGAGGGCGGTATCCAGTATGTACCAAACCCATCTACGACACCTCCCCCAAGTCTTTATCCCATGAATTTAGAGTTACTTTAGTTGCTTGGTGGCTTACATTGTTAACACCTTGGGCATTGTTATTCCACCATTAATGCCACTACAGTATTAATATCAAGAATGTTCTCACTACCCCATCACCCCCTTTCAATTCCTTGAAGTTAGAGATTCAGGTGGTCTGGAGGTCCGATAACCCTTCCACATCTCATTCGTCATTCTGTCGGAGAGTGGTAGGTTTTGGTGGTTGTTGGCTTGGAGTTTGGACTGGTGTTTCAGTATGTTTTCTTCCCTTTCTTCTGCTACTTGGCGTTAAAGCACACCTGGTTGGTCTGGCTGGTTTGGGGGTACACATTGATCTTTCCTTGCTGGATGAACGGACATGGTATTTGTCTCCTTGGTGGTGCCTTTTCTTCTTGCTTTTCAGTTTGGACTGTTGGGAAGTTCTCTGAGGCTGAGGAAGGACATTCCTGTAGCAAGGAGAAAGTTTGGATAGCGTGCTAAACTCTGTGTTTTGTTGTTGATCGTGCAAGCCTGCCACGAGGTTCCAGCATGCCCACTGGCACATTGGCTGAAGTTGCCTTGCACAATGGATTGGATTGGGTGTCTACCAACTGTATGATCATCAGAGGTAGAAACTCCTCAGACTGTTGACCCTTCTCCTATTCCACTGGAGGTGCTATGGTAATCTCAATGCTGTTTAGGTTGGTCTGACCACTGGCGACTTTCCTGAACATGGAATGATGATGGACAAACCTGCTCTTCAAAAGGAGAAGTGAGATCATAGGTGAAATCATTTTTTTTCCTCTTTGTTCTTTCACGGGATGTGGATGTCGCAGTCAAGGCCAGCATTGATGGCAGTCTGAGTGGCATTTTTCAAGGGTCAACCACATTGCTGTGGATCTGGAATTACATTAGGCCAGACCAGGTAAGGACGGCAGATTTCCATCCCTCAAGGACATTTTACGACAATGATTTCATGGGCATCATTAGACTTCTAATTCAGGACTTTATTGAATTCAAATTTCACCATCTGCCATGGTGGGATTCGAACCCAGGTCCAGAGAGCATGACACTGGTCTCTCAATTACTAGTCCAGTGACAATACCACTGTGCCACCACCTCCCCTTACGCTCTTTAGTGTTTTGAGGACTCAACACTGTGCTGTTCTGACTGACTGGCAGTGATCGTCTTGACACCTTCTGCCATCTGGAGGAGGTCGCGACCGACATAAGCAGCCTTGAAGAGAGAAAGGCTCATACCAGACATAGGACATCAGTTGAAAGATCTGTTTGTTTCCATACCTCAGTGGTTTGAGGATCATGCCGACGCTCGGAGTTGGACAGCTCCCGCTGCATAAGTGTAGTATCCGTCGTCCGAATCCAAAGGCCTTGGTGCCGCGGTGCCTCATCTGGCAGGACTGCCACGCTGGCATCAGAATGTAATTTAAAATTAGTTTGATGACCATTTAATAGGTTGTCAGCATTCCAAAGCGAAGAACCGCTTCCTCTGATGTCACGCAAGGAGCATGGTTGTATGTCTGCAGGCTTTCGGTCTTGACCTTGTGGACTACCTTGGGATGTCTGCACGGTGCTGGGGTTTTGACTTGCACAGTTGACTGAAGTGTCCCTGTCAGTTGTTGTCGATGCACTGGACAGCGCTCGTAGAACATTGCTCTGTCCCCTGAGGAGCTATGCACTGCATTGCTGGCAGGATTGGTCTGCTGGGCGGTTGAAGAATTGCTTTCCTTGACTTGGATGTGCCCTGCATTTCTGTGACCTGATATGGTGGACTGAGGATTGGATTTGTCCCCTGTAATTTTCTCTCCCTTTGAGATAATCCTGTGTTGTTCATGTAGCTCAGATAGTCTCACTAGCCCTGGTCTAAAATGAGGTCATTTTTTTTAGCTTGTCAGAGGTCAGAGAGTGAATCATCTGCAACACCCACCACAATTCCTTGGGCAGTGAAGCCATTGAGCTAACCACTATGCTACCATGCTGCCTCCGATAGTGATTAACACTCGTAGTCTTCCAATTAGAGCAAATACTTTATTGAGTAATGTTGATAAATTAACTGTGAGTTTGTTCGCTCTCCAATGCTTAAACTAGATGTTACATAAACATGATTGATTAAGAAATATTTATGATTGTCTACATCTGTGCTGAGCATCCTTGTATGCTTGTGGTCACTAGACCCAGTTCCTGTGAAGAGGCGGATCTTCCCTTGAGTCTGACTATTTATACATCTATAGTGCTGCCCTCTAGTGAATATCTAGTTGTAGTGTCTTTACATCAACCCCTTATGTACATAAAGATATGCAGATCACTACACCTCTTGGCTGATGAGGCGGGATTGTCCCGTACCCGGCGGGGCAGGGGGTCCCGTGGGATGGAGTGGCGTGAACCACTCCAGCATCGGCCCGCCCCAAGTTGCAGAATCCTCCGTACCTTCAGGGCTAGGCCGGCGACGGAGTGGCTTGTGCACCGCCGGCCGGCGTGGAAGGCCTTTGGCGCCACGCCAGCCGGGGCCAAAGCGACTCCGCCGGCCGGCGAGAGTCCGCACATGCGCGGGAGCGCTGCGCTGCTGACGTCATCCCGTGCATGCGCTGGGCGGGGGTAACCTATGCGTCGGTCATCGTGGAGGCTTACATGGCCGACGCGTTGTAAAAAGAGTGCCCCCACGGCCCAGGCCCGCCCGCGGATCGCTGGGCCCCGATCGCGGGCTAGGACTCCGTGGGGCACGCCCCAGGGCCAGATCGCCCCGCGCCCCCCCCAGGACCCCGGAGCCCGCCCACGCCGCCAGGTCCCGGCGGTAAGGGACCTAGTCTGATCCACGCCGGCGGGACCGGAAAAAAAACAGCGGGACTTCGGCCCATCGCGGGCCGGAGATTTCGGGCAGCCCCGGGGCCCATTGAGTCGCGCCAGTCCCCGCCATTCTCCGGGGTGGGCGGCGCGACTCACGCCTCGCCGACTTTTGGAGGGCCGGAGAATTCGGCGGCCTGCAGAAGCGGGATTCACACTGACCCCCGGCAATCCTCTGACCCGTCGGGGGGTCGGAGAATCCCGCCCAAGGCCTTTTGAAAAGGAATTTCACAAGCCATAGGTGGGTACATTACCGATAGCCAGAATGGGGATGTCTCGCCCTCCATGTTCTGGGACGCGCTGAAGGCAGTGATCAGTGAAGAGATTATCACTTACAAAGTGCACAGAGACAGGAAGGTGAGGGCTGCTTAACAGCTGGCCGGCAGGTACACCGGCGATACTCCCGAGTCCCCGACTGCAAAGCTGCTGGCGGAGAGGAAAAAGCTACAAATGGAGTTTGACCTGCAGAAAGTGGTGCACCAACTCAGACACAAAGCCAACCCGCCAGCTGGCTCACCAGCTGAGAAAGCAGGCAGCCACAAGGGAAATAGCCCAGATCAGGGGCAAGAACGGGAGGCTGGTACCAGAACCGGAAAAGGTCAATGAAGTATTTGAGACCTTCTCACCAGGGCTGTACATCTCCGCACTCCCTGAAGGGACTCGGGGATGAAACAGTTCCTCGATGGATTGGACATGCCAGTCAATGGGGTAGGATAGGAAAAGGGAGCTGAAAGCACCTTTAGAACTGGGGAAGTCATGGACAGCATTAACTCCATGTGGGCGGGGAAGGTGCCGGGGCCTACACAAAAACTTTCCAACAGCACTGGCCCCACATCTGCGGGGGATGTTTACAGTCTCGATAGTAATGGGCACTCTGCCACCAACATTAGCACAAGCCTCAATCTCGCTGATACCAAAGAAAGACTGAGAGCAGCTCCTGTAGACACATCTCGCTACTAATTGTAAATGTGAAAATGCTGGCCAAATTCCTGGTTAAGCGAATGGAGAACTACGTACCAGAGGTGGCCACAGAAGACCAGGTGGGCTTTATTAAGGGGAGACAGCTAACATTGATCAGGTACTTGATGAAGTGGTAATGACCCCACCTGGGGGAGGAAACACCAGAAGTCATCACTCACTAGACGCAGGAAAGGCCTTCGACAAGTCGAGTGCAAGTACCTCAGGGTACTGCGGCAGTTCGAACTGGGTTCAGGGTTCACCACATGGGAGAAACGTCTGTACAACGTTCCCATGGCGAGCGTATGACTAACACCATCAGCTCTAAATACTATCAGCTGCACAGAGGCACAAGGCAGGGATGCCCGCTGTCCCGACTTCTATTCGCCCTGGCAATCGAGTCGCTGGCAATCGCCCTCAGAGCAGCGCAAGGTTGGATGGGTATCCAGAGAAGGGAAAGAGAGCTTAGAGTCTCACTCTGTGCAGATGACCTGCTGCTCTAGGTCTCAGACAGCCAATCCAGCATGGAAGGAATCATGCAGCTGAAAGAGTTTGGAGCCTGCTCGGAATACAAACTCAATCTCGCGTAATGAGACAATCTCGTCTCATCTCGTGCGGGAGCGTGCCTCCTGCAATAGTCACCCATACAGGCCCCCGCAGTTCCCTTTCCCTAAGTCACCTGAGTCTAACAGTTCCTCTATCATTGAGTCTCTCGATGTCCGTGGGTATGTCACCGTTTCCCTCCAGAGGAGGTTTTTAAGATGTTCATGCCTTAATTCATTTTCTGTACGCAGTTGAAACCTCTCCATAAGTTCTTTCAGTGTCGCTAGTCCACCGCCATTTGTGTATAAGACTCAACGTCCCCGTCTGTCCACACCTTTTAAAGGTGGAATCCATTGTTGCTGGTGTGAACCCATGGTTGTTGCAGATGGGGCCCATGGTGGACATTTCTGTCAGGCCGAAGTGTTACCTCAATTGGTACCATGTCCGGAGTGTTTTGAGTGTTTGGTTGGCAAGGTTGGGAGGCTGTAATAACTAGAGGGCCTCCCCGTGCAGGAACTCTCCTCCATCTTTACCCACTCCGCTCCTGATCCATTCCCTCCTTCACCCATTCCCTCACTCTCTCCGCTGTAGCTGCCAAGCAGTAGAATTGGAGGTTTGGGAGAGCCAGGCCTCCCTGCTTCTTGTCCTTTATAGGACCCGTTTTGGGATCCTTAGTTCTTCTCCATCCCCCACACAAACGCCATGATCAGTTTGTCTACCGTGTTGAAAAAGGCCCTGGGGATGAAAATCGCTATGGATCCGAACAGGAAAAGGAACCTGGACAGTACGTTCATCTTGATTGCCTGCACTCTCCTCACCAGCGAGAGTGGGAGTGTGTCCCACTTCTGTAGGTCCCTCTACCTCCTCTACCAGCCGCATCAGGTTCCATTTGAGCATTCGTATCCAATGGTGTGCAATTTGGATCCTCAGGGCACGGAATTTGTTCTGGGCTTGTTTGAATGGCATTCCCTCCAGCTCTTGCCAGATGAAATGAAATGAAATGAAAATCGCTTATTGCCACGAGTAGGCTTCAATGAAGTTACTGTGAAAAGCCCTTAGACGCCACATTCCGGCGCAGCTGGTACGGGAATCGAACCGTGCTGCTGGCCTGCTTGGTCTGCTTTAAAAGCCAGCGATTTAGCCTAGTGAGCTAAACCAGCCTCTGGATCAAAGAACTGACAGGGCAAACTCCACCTCCACATGCGCAGAGCTAAGCCTGTTTCAACTAAAGGTGGTGCATAGAGCGCACCAAACCCAAACCCGAAGGAACAGGTTCTTCCCGGAGGTGGAAGACAAGTGTGAATGGTGCCAGGGAGGCCCGGCCAAACATACCCACATGTTTTGGGTCTGCCCAAAACGTGTTGGGTTCTGGACAACCTTCTTTGAGGCAATGACCAAGGTTGTGAGGGCAAGGGTGGACCCATGCCCATAAATGGCGGTCTTTGGGGTCTCAGACTAGCCAGAACTCTTCATGGGGCCCATGGTTTTTGCCTCCCTAATCACCAGTCGAAGAATCCTGCTCGGCTGGCGATCAGCAGCACCATCCAAAGCTGCAGACTGGCTGACCGACCTGTCGGAATTCCTCCAGATGTAGAAAATAAAATTCACAATCTTTGGGTCGGGAGACGGCTTCCACAAGACGTGAAGGTCACTCACCAACTTGTTCCAAGACCTGTTCGTGGCCAGCAGTTGATAGAGTTGTGGGGGGTGGGGGGGGGGGGGGGGATGTGGAGGAGGGCACATGCACAGGCAGCCATAAACACATAATGGAAAGGGGGAGACGGGGGGGCAAAAGAACGTGCGGGCAGAACACGGAACACAGGCGGCAGAGTAGGGGCCCGAAAACGAGAGGGAGCGAGCAGAGCCAGGTGCAACAAACTGGGCGACACACGCCACGTCCACCACGAAGTGCCTGAATAGAGCGGGATGGACTGAAAAGGCCCACGGTCACAGGGCGTGGGGAGATAGAATCAGATAGACAGTCAGAAGGTGTCAGGTCGCAACTCATATATATGTACACTCGTCTCACTCTGTTTGGGGGGAGTCTCAACACCGCACCCTCCACCCCGCCAAAATGTAAACGTACGAAGTTTGACTTTGTCAATGATTTTTTTTTAAAATAATTTTTATTGAAAGAGTTTTTCCATACAGACATTTACCCCTACCAATTTTTAAATTATTTACAACACAATCCCTCTAGGCAAATATCCCTCCCTCGCCCGCCCTCTCGCGCGCACCAGTCCCCCCCCCCCCCCAAGCAACAACTTAACAAACAAGGCAGCCTACAGTTTCAGACATGAGCAGCAAGCAGACTTGCCCGCGTTACAGTCGTGCATGTCCCCCCACGACCATTGCTGCCCCCCCCCTCCCCTCCCCCCCCTCCCCTCCCCCCCCCCCCCCCCGGGTTTGCTGCTGCCACGACCCCGAACGCCTATCTCTGATCTAAAAAGTCAAGGAAAGGTTGCCACCGCCTGGAGAATCCCTGTACCGACCCTCTCAGGGCAAATTTGATCCTTTCTAGCTGAATATAGCTAGCCATATCGTTAATCCAAGTTTCAACGCTTGGAGGCCTCGCGTCCTTCCATTGAATTAATATCCTTCGTCGAGCCACTAGGGACGCAAAGGCCAGTATTCCGGCCTCCCTAGCCTCCTGTACCCCCGGTTCTACCCCGACCCCAAAGATCGCAAGCCCCCATCCTGGTTTGACCCTGGACCCCACCACCTTCGACACCGTCCTTGCCACCCCCTTCCAGAACCCTTCCAGCACCGGACATGCCCAGAACATATGCACATGGTTCGCTGGGCTTCCCAAACATCTGACACACCTGTCCTCACCCCCAAAGAACCGGCTCATCCTTGTCCCCGTCATGTGAGCTCTATGCAGCACCTTAAATTGAATGAGGCTCAGCCTCGCACACGAGGAGGAAGAATTGACCTTCTCCAGTGCATCCGCCCACGTCCCGTCTTCTATCTGCTCTCCCAGCTCCCCTTCCCACTTGGCTTTCAGCTCCTCCCCTGATACTTCTTCCGCCTCCTGCATTATCTTGTAGATGTCTGATATCTTCCCCCTCCGACCCAGACCCCCGAGAGCACCCTATCACTCGCCCCCTTACTGGGGAGCAGGGGGAACCCCTCCACCTGCCGCCTAGCAAATGCCTTCACTTGTAAATATCTGAACATGTTTCCCGGGGGAGCTCAAACTTCTCCTCCAGCCCTCCCAGGCTCGCAAACCTCCCCTCTATAAACAGGTCCTTCAGCTGCCGTATGCCCACCCTGTACCAGCTCTGAAATCCCCCGTCGATGTTCCCCGGGATGAATCTATGGTTCCCTCTTATTGGCGCCGCCAACAGACCTCCCATTTCCCCCCTGTGTCGCCTCCACTGCCCCCATATCTTGAGGGTGGCCGCCACCACCGGGCTCGTGGTGTACCTCGTTGGGGGGAGCGGCCATGGTGCCGTTACTAGGGCCCCCAGGCTTGTGTTGCCACAGGACGCCCTCTCCATTCGTTTCCAAGCTGCCCCCTCCCCTTCCATCATCCACTTGCGCACCATTGACACATTTGCCGCCCAGTAATACCCCGAGAGATTGGGTAGTGCCAGCCCTCCACTGTCCCTACTCCGCTCCAAAAAGACCCTCCTCACCCTTGGGGTGCCGTGCGCCCACACGTAGCTCATGATGCTACTCGTCACCTTTTTGAAGAAGGCCCTAGGGAGGAAGATGGGCAAGCACTGAAATAAAAACAAGAACCTTGGGAGGACCGTCATTTTGATTGACTGCACCCTCCCCGCCAGCGACAGCGGTACCATGTCCCACCTCTTAAATTCCTCCTCCATCTGTTCCACCAGCCTGGAAAAGTTCAACTTGTGGAGGGTCCCCCAGTTCCTTGCCACCTGCACCCCTAAGTACCTAAAGCTCTTTCCTGCTCGCTTGAAGGGGAGTCTCCCAATACCCTCTCCCTGGTCCCCCGGGTGTATCACAAAAACCTCGCTTTTGCCCAAATTTAGTTTGTACCCCGAAAAGTCCCCAAACTCTGCTAATAGTTCCATTATCTCCGGCATTCCCCCTTCTGGGTCTGCCACGTACAGCAGTAGATCATCCGCATACAGCGATACTCGATGTTCCTCCCCTCCCCTAGTCAGTCCTCTCCACCCCCCTGAACCCCTCAGTGCCATCGCCAACGGTTCAATCGCCAGTGCGAAAAGTAAGGGGGATAGGGGACATCCCTGCCTGGTCCCTCGGTGGAGCCCGAAATACTCCGACCACCTCCCGTTTGTCACTACACTCGCCGTCGGGGCCGAGTAGAGCAACTTCACCCACTTAATAAACCCTTCCCCAAACCCAAACCGTTCCAACGTCTCCCACAGGTACTCCCACTCCACCCTATCGAATGCCTTCTCCGCGTCCAGCGCTACCACTATCTCAGCCTCCCCCTTCACTGCCGGCATCATAATTACATTCAGCAATCTCCGCACGTTCGTGTTGAGCTGCCGCCCCTTCACGAACCCCGTCTGGTCCTCATGGATTACCCCTGGCACACAATCCTCTATTCTAGCTGCCAGGATCTTTGCCAGCAACTTGGCATCCACGTTCAGAAGCGAGATAGGCCTGTAGGACCCGCACTGCACGGGGTCTTTATCCCGCTTCAATATCAGGGAGATCAGAGCCTGCGACATTGTCGGGGGCAGAACCCCCCCCTCTCGCGCCTCATTAAAGGCTCGTACCAGTACCGGTCCCACCAAGTCCACATTTTTCTTATAGAATTCCCCCGGGAACCCATCTGGCCCCGGCGCCTTCCCCGCTTGCATCTGACCTATTCCCTTGACTAGCTCCTCTAGCCCTATTGGCGCCCCCAGCCCTTCTACCAGCCCCTCCTGGACCCTTGGGAACCTCAATTTGTTCAGGAAGTCCTCCATTCCCCCTCTCCTCGTCGGCGGCTCAGACCGATACAACTCCTTGTAAAAATCCCTGAAGACCCCATTCACTTCTTGCCCCTTCTGCACTACCTTCCCGCCCCTCTCCTTCACTCCCCCAATCTCCCTAGCCGCATCTCGTTTGCGAAGCTGGTGTGCCAGCATCCTGCTCGCCTTTTCCCCATACTCATAGACCGCGCCCTGTGCCCTTCTCCACTGCGTCTCTGCCTTCCTGGTGGTCAGCAGGTCGAACTTGATCTGCAGGCTGCGCCGTTCTCCCAGCAGCCCCTCCTCTGGTGCCTCCGCATATCTCCTATCCACTTCCAATAGCTCCCCCACCAGCCTCTCCCTCTCCTGCCTCTCCTTTCTTTCTCTGTGTGCCCTTATGGAGATCAGCTCTCCCCTGATCACTGCCTTCAGGGCCTCCCAGACCATCCCCACCTGCACCTCACCCGTGTCATTCAAGACCAGATAGCTCTCAATGCTCTTCCGGACCCTTTTACACACCTCGTCGTCCGCTAACAGCCCCACATCCAGCCGCCACAGCGGGCGCTGGTCCCGCGCCTCCCCCATTTCCACATCCACCCAATGTGGTGCATGATCAGAGATCGCAATGGCCGAGTACTCAGCTTCCCGTACCCTCGGGATCAGCCCCCTGCTCAACACGAAGAAATCGATTCTGGAGTACACTCTATGGACGTGGGAGAAAAAGGAATACTCCCTCGCCCTCGGCCTACCAAACCTCCATGGGTCTACTCCTCCCATCTGCTCCATGTACCCCCTCAGCACTTCTGCCGCTGCCGGCCTCCTATTGGTCCTTGAGCTCGATCTGTCTAGCCCGGGGTCCAGCACTGTGTTAAAGTCCCCCCCCATGATCAAGCCCCCTGCCTCCAGTCCCGGAATGAGGCCCAATAGGCGCCTCATATAACCCGCGTCATCCCAGTTCGGGGCATATACGTTGACCATCACCACTTTCTCCCCCTGCAGCTTACCCTTCACCATCACATACCTACCCTCCTTATCCGCCACCACCTCCTCCGCCACGAACGACACCCTCTTTCCCACCAGAATCGCCACTCCCCGGTTCTTTGCGTCCAATCCAGAGTGGAACACCTGTCCCACCCACCCCCTTCTCAGGCGAACCTGGTCCACTACCTTCAAATGGGTCTCCTGTAACATTGCTACATCAGCCTTCAGTCCCTTCAGGTGTGAGAATACCCTTGATCTCTTGACCGGCCCATTCAGCCCCCTCACGTTCCAAGTGATCAGCCGGGTCGCGGGACGACCCGCCCCCTTCCCCTGCCGATTAGCCATGTCCTGTTCCCTGCTCGCCCCGGGTCGACCCTCCCCTTCTGACCCGCTCCCCATGGCGATGGCCTCCTCCCCCACCCCTCCAGTCCTCCACTTCCCGTTCCTGGTCTTTCCAGCAGCAACCCGGTGTCCCTCCCTAACCCCCCCCCAGGCTAGGACCCCTCCTAGCCGCGATGTACCCTCCATCGTACTCCCGTAAGTCAGCTGGTTTACGCTGAACCCGGCTGCTCCTGCCACACTCCGACTCCTCCCGGCTCGGGGGGGGTCCTCCCCCCCCTTGCCACTCCTCCCTGGCCCCGCTCCAACGCGGGAAAGGTCGCCATTGCTAGCCACGCCCCGCACTCCTCCCCTCCCCCCTCCTCTGCCCCGCGCGCGGGAAAACAGAGGAAAGCCCGCGCTTTCGCCCTGCCACACCCCACCCCGCCATCTTCAGTTCCACCCCCGTCCCCGTCCATGCCTGTAAAGAACCCCCCCTAGGAGCCCATATCCCCGATCTGCTCTCCCCCCCGTCCCGCCTCCCCAACTTAACATTATAAATAACAGATAGATAACAAATAACAATGTACTTAACAGTCGCCCTCTACCAAACAATATAAATAACCATAAATAACCATGAATAACCACAATAACAATAACTAAGGGAAGTCGGCAAAGGGGGAAAAAAAAAACAACAAAAAACATCAGAAGAAAAACCCAAAGCAAGAGTTCAAGATCCAAACAAAGAAAGAAGAAAAAAAAGGAAACCGTTCCAATAAGAGTTGCCCAGTTCCGACCCAGCCGAAAAAAAAAACCGCTTGTTCAGCTGAAAGTACCCGAGCGGCTACGGCCGCCAAGTATCCCCTGGGTCTAATTCGAGTCCAGTTTCTCTTCCTGTACAAAGGCCCACGCCTCCTCTGGGGACTCAAAATAGTGGTGTTGGTTCTTGTAGGTGACCCACAAGCGGGCTGGCTGCAGCATTCCGAACCTGATCCGTTTTGCATGTAGCACCGCCTTCGTCCGGTTGTACCGGGCCCGCCGCTTTGCCACCTCCGCACTCCAGTCCTGGTAGACCCTCACCGTCGAATTCTCCCACTTACTGCTCCTTTCCCTCTTGGCCCACTCCAGCACTCTCTCACGATCGCTGAGTCGCTGGAACCGCACCAGCACCGCCCTCGGGGGCTCATTTGCTCTTGGCTTCCTAGCCATGACCCTGTAGGCCTCTTCCAGCTCCAGGGGCGAAGGGACAGCCCCTGCCCCCATCAGGGAGCTCAGCATTTCTGCTACGTATCCCGGGAGGTCTGACCCCTCCAGGCCTTCTGCCAGGCCCAAGATCCTCAGGTTCTTCCGCCTCATTCGGGTATCCAGCTCCTCAAAACGGCTCTGCCATTTCAGGTGGAGTGCCTCGTGCACCTCCAACTTTCCCACGAGGACCGTGGCCTCCTCCTCCCTCGCAGTCATCTCCTGCTGCAGCTCCCGAATCGACGCCTCTTGGGTCGCCTGGGCTCCCATCAGCCTGGTGGTCGTCACATTCATTGACTCCAAGAGCTCCATTTTCAGCTCCGTAAAGAAGCGCAGGAGAGCGGCCTGCTGCTCCTCCGCCCATTTCCTCCATTCCTCGGGTGCGCCACCGGCCGCCATTTTGGTCTTCTTCCCCCGCTTTTTTTGGGGAGCTGCTGTTGCTTTCTTTACCACCCCACTCCGGGTACCGACCATAAAGTTGGTCTGGTTCTCCTCAGGGAGCCTTCCCCCACCGGGATTTGTCCTTCCAGCGCCGTTGGGGCCCTCCAATCGGCCCGAAAACAACTTTGTAGCAGGAGCCGCCAAACGTGCGACTTAGCTGGTCATAGCCGCAACCGGAAGTCGACTTTGTCAATGATGACGAAACGAAACGGCCTCACGGTAGCATGGTGGTTAGCATCAATGCTTCACAGCTCCAGGGTCCCAGGTTCGATTCCCGGCTGGGTCACTGTCTGTGTGGAGTCTGCACGTCCTCCCCGTGTGTGCGTGGGTTTCCTCCGGGTGCTCCGGTTTCCTCCCACAGTCCAAAGATGTGCGGGTTAGGTGGATTGGCCATGCTAAATTGCCCGTAGTGTAAGGTTAATGGGGGGATTGTTGGGTTACGGGTATACGGGTTACGTGGGTTTAAGTGGGGTGATCATTGTTCGGCACAACATCGAGGGCCGAAGGACCTGTTCTGTGCTGTACTGTTCTATGTTCTATGTTCTATGAAACTATGGGCAATAAAACATGAAATACAAAAGAGAGAACCATCCACTGTTCCCAATCATTTTACCCACATATTCCCTCAGTTTCCTTCTCATTTCCTATTTCCCCATCAAATTGCCAACTTACCCTCTCACATTCCCTGTATTTCCCAGCATTTCTCACCGCTGTCACCCTTGGCTATTCTGTTTTCCTGCCTCCCTCCCATCCCACTTCCTGTCAGTCAATTGATCGATTGGGCCCAATCCACTTCTCTGGACTCTGCTTGTGAGATTTGTTTTGAGGGGCAAATTGAAATGCTGCAGAGACGATGGTCCCTCGTTCACCTTCATTTTCATGCCTTCCTCCCCCGCACCTCTCCCCGTGTGTTGCCCTCCCAGGTGTTGACTGGTCTTGACCATCATTCTGGTGACAATCCCAGCCATCATTCTGGTGATATTTCCAGAATCATAGAACCGTAGAATTGATCGTGCAGATGGAGGCCATTCGGCCCATCTAGTCTGCAACGGCCCTTGGAAAGGGCACCCTAATTAAGGCCACACCTTCACACAATCCCCATAACCCAGCAACCCCACCTAACCCTTTTTTGGACACTGAGGGCAATTTATTGTGGGCAATCCACAGAAACTGCACGTCTTTGGACTGTCCTCCCTCTCGGGTCTGCCTGAGTTCCACAGGCACCAAGTGCCTCTTTTCTCTCGGGTGGATCATGGCGGTTCTCAGGAAACCAACCCTGATTGCAGGAGACTTCAAGAGATGGTCATACTTCTCATAAGTGGCTGTCCCCCCTTCTGTAGATGACCCTGTAGTGCTTTATTTCCCCACTCGCCCAAACTTAAGTTTGCTACGGGGTTGAGGCTCCCAACAGATTCATTAAAATTTGGATAGTGACAAACGAGCACGGTCAGAGATTTTAGTTGCGAACTCATTGTTAAGTACCCTGACTGTGTTTCTGTTTTTTTTTTTTCCTTTGATTAATTGTTACCGATGTCACTCAGGAATCATTCTCCCTGCAGGTGTCTGTCATTTATATAAGTAGAGAATAGATCAAGTTACTCTTTCGTTTTGTATGCCACTCCAAAGGCCAGTACTGATTGATTGACTTAATAATTACATTGGACCCAGAAGTGTGTAACAAGAACATAAATGATTCATAAAATCCTGCTTAAAACCTTCAATATGTCCACGACGGCTAATGGCTTTCTCAAACAGGCCCTGGCTGCCATACGTCAAGAAGGAATTCTATTGAGCATAATTTATGCCTCCATGGCCTGTAATTCCACAGGCTCATTCGGACTCCTGGGATCCTCTAAAATTGGAGTTTAGGATTAGGAATT
Source organism: Scyliorhinus canicula (assembly GCF_902713615.1). Taxonomy (NCBI): domain Eukaryota; kingdom Metazoa; phylum Chordata; class Chondrichthyes; order Carcharhiniformes; family Scyliorhinidae; genus Scyliorhinus; species Scyliorhinus canicula. The sequence goes on along the minus strand of NC_052150.1, from coordinate 207,376,495 downwards.
AGGATTAGGAATCCAGAGGTCCCGATTTTCATCAGAAGGGGAAAGTCAGCAGGATATGACTCCCATATGTGGGAACATCAACCTCAACAAGGCCATTTTAAATCAATGCTGAATTCAAACAGCCTCCATTTCTGCTGCAGCAAGGTCTTACTTGAGAGTGTGAAAGATTCTTGAAGGATGGATGAAATCAGTTCTACTAATCTGTCAAGCTGTGAATTTAACTAAATGCCCAGCCCTTTAATTTAAAAAAATGTTGCTTGCCTGTGATGGTTGAAAAAGCTCAAACAGTCAAATTATTTAAATCCCCCTAAAATATCACAATATTCCAGGAGTTTCAATAGCCTTTTGTTCACATAATTATGAGTGCTATCATTACAGCATTATTAGTGCTTGGCTGCTTTGCACAACCTATCATTATCACAGTGGGGGGATGGGTGATATGTTTACAGTTTGATTGACAGCTCAAAGAGTTATGAAAAGACTAATGAAATGAAATGAATGAAATGAAAATCGCTTTCTGTCACAAGAAAATGAAAAATTGAAAAGTAGGCTTCAAATGAAGTTACTGTGAAAAGCCCCCAGTCGCCACATTCCGGCGCTGGTTCAGGGAGGCTGGCACGGGTCTTTGAAGTGAGATTATGAATACAATTGTTTGTTTCTATAGGATATTACTTGAGGAATTTAGATGTAATGAATTGGCTTTTATGAATGGGAGTGTTTTTGTACCGTGAAGGCTGCAGTAGTTATTTAGAATGGGCTGTATTATCTCATTCCCCAGCTGCGTGTTTCTCGATGGTGCGCAGTTCTCTGGCAACGGGATTCTACAGAAGCCACTCCACTTCACTGGGACACCTACAGGTGGCGATGCTTTGCCAGTGGGAAAAGTGAACCCCAATGGTCGGAACATTCCGGCCAATTTTGTTTTATTTCATCTTAACATGACTAATGAAGTTTACTGATGGTGGGTATTGAGTAACTTGGCATTGAAAATGTATATCCAAAATGTTGAAGATATGGTTGAATGTGGGGTCATGAATGGGCATAGGGCCACTAAGGGGCCATAGAGATGGTTAGGGGTATGGGTTGTTAAAAGGGCTGAAAGAGGCCAGTGTGTAGAGGGCATGGGTTGTCATGAATCTGGGGCTATGTACATGGTGATGGGAAGGGGTTGAGTGGATGGGTGAGGGATGAGGGTTAAGGGGCCTCATATTTAAAAGAAAACATCGAGGACAATGTCCCAGAGAACCAAATTGGGCCTTTTAACCACCCTGCCTCAGTATTTGGCAGCCCCTTTGCCACCTCCAATCGCCACCCAGGGGCATCCCCCCAGAATAAAGATATTGCCTTTGGGGCCACTTTTTCCCGAGGCAGGGGCAGCAAGCCACGACTCCCTCTACCCAACTTGGGAACAAAAATCCAGGCTCTGGGGGTTGGTGTGCCCAAATGCCTTGTTTGGCACATACCAAAGTGAAACAGAAATGCTTCAGGGGTTGTCAGAGTCGGGACAACCCCGGCACAGTGGTGCCTCATCGTGCCATGGACCTGGGTTCAGTTCCGGCCTTTGGTGACTATATGTGTGGAGTTTGCAATTTCTTGCCATGTCTGGGTGGGATTCCTGCGGCTGCTCCGGTTTCCTTCCACATGTGCAGGTTAGGTGGATTGGCTATGTTAAATTGCCCCTTAGTGTCCAAAGGTTAGATGCGGTTACAGGAATAGGATGGAATAGGCCTAGGTAGGGTGCTGTTTCAGAGTGCAGACTTGATGGGCCAAAAGGCCTCCTTCTGCACTCCAGGGAATGAATGATCTAAGTAACCAATGAAGAAAGTTTATTCGGAAAGGCTCAGCCAATTGGCACACAGCAATGGTTGAATATATTCCTGGAGGTTTCATCACATGACTTGTCCCCACGCTCCAGCCATTAGTTGGCTAACACATCAACCCTTGGAACATTTTGGCTTCCTACACCAGTAGAATCATGAGAATGATACCGCATAGAAGTGTGCCATTCAGCCCATCTTATCCATGCCAAGTCAAAGACACTCAGGTGCTCTGTCTAATCCCATCTTCCTGGAGGGCAGCCTTTTGGAGGGCAAAAGGGCTCATGACCCAATTGGTTGACTCCCCAACAAACAATCTTTCTTTCCCAATCTGCAATATTTGTACATCTGACACAGGTTGTCATTACCCTCTGGCACAGATTGTCCCTGCCAAACTGGCACTGCCAACCTAGCAGTGCTAAACTGTTCCAGGGGCAGTACAGTGGTAGGGTAGGGGCAGTTTAACTTCAGTAATGATTGGGTCACCCTTTAAAGATGGCTGTGGAGCCGACCTTTCTGGCTCCAACAGGCCCCACCCCACCTGAGTGATGGCGTAAACCACACCCCCGTATTTATTTTTGCCAGAGTGGCTGAAGAGGTCTGTAAACTAAGCTGCGTATCTGGGGAGATCCACGCCGGTTTTCAGTCAGTGTCTGGCACTGACAAATTATGGAAAAATTCCACCTCTATATGGACTGTTGTAACTGAACCTCCAGTGAACCTGAAGATGGGAGGGTCTTTGAAATTAGGTTTAAAGTAAGCACATTTTAAATGAGTTTGCTGAAAGTTTCGCCAGTCTCCTGCTCAAGTCAGTGGGGTGAGACCAGTAGAAATGCCACAGCTTTTTAGGGCCTCCATCTTTTAGCTGTCAACATGAATGGCAGGGGAATGGCATTGATCTATTCAAGGGGAATTGATTTACGTGACTCAGGGGAAGGGGTATAGAAGGAAATGTTGATGAGGTATGGAAGGATATGTTGATGAGGTATGGAAGGATATGTTGATGAGGTATGGAAGGATATGTTGACGAGGTATGGAAGGATATGTTGACGAGGTATGGAAGGGTATGTTGATGAGGTATGGAAGGATATGTTGACGAGGTATGGAAGGGTATGTTGATGAGGTATGAAAGGATATGTTGATGAGGTATGGAAGGATATGTTGACGAGGTATGGAAGGATATGTTGACGAGGTATGGAAGGGTATGTTGATGAGGTATGGAAGGATATGTTGATGAGGTATGGAAGGGTATGTTGATGAGGTAAGGAAAGATATGTTGATGAGGTATGGAAGGATATGATGATGAGGTATGGAAGGATATGTTGATGAGGTATGAAAGGATATGTTGACGAGGTATGAAAGGGTATGTTGATGAGGTATGGAAGGATATCTTGATGAGGTATGGAAGGGTATGCTGATGAGGTATGGAAGGGTATGTTGATGAGGTATGGAAGGATATGTTGATGGGATTAGACTAAGAGGGGTGGAAGGAGGTTTGTGTGGAGCACAAATGCTGGCATGAACCAGTTAGGCCGAATGGCCTGATTCCATGCTGTAGAGTGCTGCAGGAAACTCCCGTGACACAGGAGCTCTCAATTATATTCAGACCCAGGGTCATTTACCTCAGAAATCAATCTCACCAAACGTCTTCGAGGTCAGTGAAAGGCAAGTCACAAATGTGATTGAATTTTCATTATTTTACTCATGCGCTAACTTTGAACCATGGTCATGAAGTGCAATGAAAGAATCTAACTTGTTTGATTCTCAAGAAAGCCACAGGGCAATCATTGCAAGATATGTGACCGGAATTTAAGGAGAGGAATAGGGGGAAATGAAAAAAAGAAATCAGCAATGCTGAACAAATATTAACCCAGGTGAAAGGAGAAAGGCAGAAAAATACACCCCAAAACATTTTTAAAAATACAGATATTATTAAAATTGTAGCGAAACAACAGATACTTGGTCTATCTTTCATGTCATCAATTCAGGCATGAACTTTCCAGTAATATATTCATGTAATCAGTTTTGGCATGATCTCCCAGAGTTCACGCTTGCTGAAACATTCACTGCATTTCAATGTTTTCACCAATCCTCTGAATATTTATAAAACAAAAACATTAGAGCCAGGAACATTCAAAGCTCAACTTTTAAGTTTCAGTTTCTAACTTCAACTGAATAGTTTTTATCAATGCAGGAATGATAGCAAGAGATCAGCTTGCAGATTTCTTTGTTCAAGAAAAGGTACAAGGATACCTTGTTCAATAAAGGGTTTAAGGGTAGACCCAGGAACTACAAGTCAGTGAGTTTAACCTGGGTGATGGAAAGGCTTTTAGTTTCGTGGCATGGTGGCACAGTGGTTAGCACTGCTGACTCACGGCGCCGAGGACTCGGATTAAATTCCGGCCTTGGGTGACAGAGTCTGTCTGGAGTTTAAACTTTCTCCCCGTGTCTGCATGGATTTCCTCCCACAGCCCAAGATGTGCAGCTCAGGTGGATTGGCACTGTAGGGATTCTATGATTTCTATGAAAATCTGGGATAGAGGAGTCACTTGGATAAGGGTGGATTAACAAAGGAAAGTCAGCACAGCTTTGTCAACGGCAGATTGTGTTGAACTAATTTGAATGAATCTTTTAGTGTGGTTGCAGATAGAGTTGACGAGGGTAATGCAGAAATTATAGTAACCATGGAGACCAAGTCTGCGCACCAATGCTCTGTACAGGCCCCGGAACTGAAACTGATCACGACGGTACTCCACTACTTACAGCTTGCAGAGTTAAAAATGACTAATTTATCCTACGCTCTAGAGGGGATTCTCCGGTTCTCGAGCCATGTGTTTCTCGGCTGTGCACCGTTCGCTGGCATCGGAATTCTCTCTTCCTGCCACTTATCAATAGGATTTCCCATTGAACCATCTCACTCCGCTGAGAAACAAACAGGCAGGGGTGCGCTGCCAGCGGGAAAAGAGAATCCCAATGGCAGGAGAATTCCTGGCACTGTTTCCGGTTAATTACCAATTCTCTATCCATGCAATGTATTATCTCGAACACCATGAACTCTTATCTTGTGTATTGACCTTTTATGTGGCACATTTTTGAATTCACCCTTCTTCTCAGCCAGTCCCTCAGGGTCGCAGATGACTTGCTTCAAATCTAGTTTGATAGATTCTGAGATGGTGGTAAGTCCAGTGCACAGTCTGTAGACTCTGCCAGAAAAGGGGAAAATGGTACCTGAAGTTTTGAGTAGATGGGTTGTTTGAAGAATTGTGAGCTCATTGTTCTCAATGAAGTCTCTCACTGTGTTTAATAGAACCAAAGAATTCCTACAGTGCAGAAGGAGGCCATTTGGCCCATCGAGTCTGCACCGACCTTCTGAAAGAGCACCCTACCTAGGTCCACTCCCCTCGCTCTATCCGTATAACCACAGGATCTTTGAACACTAAGGGGCAGCTTGGGTCACTGTCTGTGTGGAGTCTGCACGTTCTCCCCGTGTGTGCGTGGGTTTCCTCCGGGTGCTCCGGTTTCCTCCCACAGTCCAAAGACGTGCAGGTTAGGTGGATTGGCCATGCTAAATTGCCCTTAGTGGCCCAAAAGGTTAGGAGGGGTTATTGGGTTATGGGCATAGGGTGGGTGAGTGCTTAAGTGGGTCGGTGCAGACTTGATGGGCTGAATGGCCTCCTTCTGCACTGTTTATTCTATGTTATGTTAATTTATCATGGCCAATCTACCTAACCTGAGCATCATTGGACTTAATGCCTTCGCTATTTTTGTCAGCCACAAACCAGAGTTTCCCTGGTATGTATCACCTATTCAAGTATGCTTTGAGGATATCTCTAAAATGTTTCTTTTAAACTTCTGCGAATCTGCTTCTGAAACCAAGTTCGAAGAAGAGCATTTGCTTCGAGAGTCAGGGTCAGACATACGAAAGACATGCAGAGCTGAGTTTGAGTGATTAACACCTCAATGCTGGGAAAGTTGCCTTGGGAGAGGTTGTTGCTGTCAGGCCACCTTTTTTGACAGCTGATCTGAATGATCTTATGAAGCAACCACTGTTGGTTACTTCTCTAGTGTTTTCAGAAGCCTGCTTTAGGTTGTCCAAATCTCGGAAGGGTATAGAAGTGCAGGAATCATTGTTGCCAGGCAAACCATGACCTTAGTCTCAAGTCTGAGATCCTCGTCCTCAAATGCTCTTTCCTCCACTCGACCGAAGGTTGAGCTGGCACATTTGGGATGAAGCCAGCATTTAAATTTGGAAGAGATGCCACAAACACAGCCTGGGTCATGGCAAGAATCAGTGGAATTAGCCAAAATTCAATTACAAACCAAACAATTAGAATCGCAGCAAAAATAAAAAGAAATAGCTTTTGAAAAGCAAATTGAAATGAGCAAACTTGATGTGGAAATGGAAAGATTAGCGAGGGAAGATAGGGAAAAGGGGAGAGAGAGAGAACATCAACTTAAAAGGTTTGCGTTCAAAGGCAGAAGTCGAGGAAAGTCAAGGGGGAGGAGTAGCCGGGCCCTGTCCAAATTGCAGTGGGGATATATTTAAGTGTATTCAAGCAGTGCCAAGTCTTGACAAGAATGAACATGGAAACATATTTTAAATCTCTTTTGAGAAAGTAGCAAAACAATTGAATTGGCCAAAGGCAATATGGACATCGTTGCTGCAACAAAATTAGAAGGTAGAGCTAGAGAAATATTTGCATCATTGTCAAAGGAGGTATCCAGGGATTTTGGTGAGGTGAAAAGAGCCATTTTATGCGCGTATGAACTAGTGCCAGAAGCCTACAGACAAAAGGTGATAAATATAAGGGAAAAAAACAGGTCAAACAGAATACATTTGACAGGTAGATAAGAGCATTAAAAATAGATTGAATGTGTGAAGCTTTTCGGGAAACAGTTATTTTGGAGGAACTTAAAGATTCACTTCCCATAGTGGTGAGAACTCGTATGGAAGGGTTAAAACTTCTCGACTAGTAACAGAAAAGGCAGCTGATTTTGCATTAATTCATAAATCAAGGTTTGGTTTTCAACATCACTTTGAGTCTGTGAAGGACAGAAACTGGGGGAATGAAAAAAACCCACAGTCAAGGCAAAGGAGGCATAGTTGGAGATATTACAGATATTTTGCCTCAGGTTAAAAAAGAAATCTATGAACATGAAAGAGAGATACGAAAACTCAGACGTTTTCACTGAAATAAAGTCAGAGACACAAGTTTGCAATGTTGGTGACTTAAGAGAAGTACTGGGAAGATAGATTCTTTAAAACAGGATAAGCCAGTGGGATTTAAGTTGCAAAATAAACCATGGTTACAGCTGAAGAGATGTAAAAGTGGGCACAGCCTGTTCAGAGGTTGGTTGGTGAGCAGGTGTCAGATCTTTTTTAAGATTTTATTTGTGAGCTTTCCTCATGTGTCCAAGGTGGAGTAGGTAAGGAGGTTAAAATCTTAAGGGATACAGCAGCAAGTCAATCTTTAATGGTGAGAGATAAGCAGATGTATAGTTCAGAAGGAGTATTGAATATTCAGAAGTATTCAGAAGAAAAGGTGGCAATATGTGGAATTAATGGTGAAGTGAGTAGCATTCTATTATACAAGGTAAGGTTAGAGAGTCCAATGAAAAGTGGTGAAAGGAGTAATAGAGAAATTATTTTTGCAGGGGTACAGTTTATCCTGGATAATGATATAGCTGGATCACAGGTCATAGTGATGCCTACTCTGGTTGAAAAGCCAGTGGAAAGTCAAACAAATGAGGTGTTGCAAGAAGTATATCCTGGGGGGTTTCCAGATTGTGTGCTGACCAGATTACAAAGTCATAGGTTGAGACAGGATGAGGAAAAATCAAGGCATAAGGAAAATAAGGAATAACGATAGGGAGGCTGAGATTCAGTTATCAGGATCAATCTTTGACCAGATTGTTGATAAAGGGAAACAGCAGGTGGAGGATGAAGCTGGTATGTTTGATTCAGGAAGGTTGGTAGAGTTAGAAGGAGGAGGATTCAGAGATAAAGCAGTTGTATCGGAAAGCTAGAATCTGAGTGTACACCGGAGTGATATTACCTTAGAAATAATGTATGAATTAGAAAATGGAGACCATCACATATTCAGGTAAATGAGAAATGGGCAGATGTCATCAACTTATATTACCGGTGGTTTGTAGAAAGGAGGATTTGCAGGTAGTGCATGAGATTCCAGTTGAGGGGGGAGGGGGGTGCCGGGGGGGGGGGGGGGGGGGGCATTTAGGAGTAAGGAAAACTCAAGCAAAAATACAAAAACATTTTTATTGGCCTGGATTGTATAAGGATGCAGTTGACTTTTGTTGTACATGTTACATATGTCCTGATAATATATTCAACATTTATTTTGGAAGGCAAGGAAAGCAGAAGATGTGTTCGAAGTTATAATGCAGGTGGAAGAGATAAATCTGGAAGATTTTGAATTTGACTTTCCTCAAATTAGACCTGGAGAATGAGGAAGTAGTACAAAATTGGGACAAATTACTGAGTTACCTTCCAGAGGAAGATCAGAGTGACCTGAAAGAGCTATTACAACCACATGGAGATATATGTGTGAACAAACTAGGAAGTATGAAGGTGATTATGCAGATGCATGAATTCCTATTCCAATGAAGCAACAGCTATATAGAATGAATCTACTCACTTTGGTACTGGTTCAGAAGGAGGTTGACGAGCTAATGGTGTTGTATATCAATAAACAAAAGGAAGCAGAGGAAATGAATAAGAAGCTGGAAAAGAACCTGGTTTGTGAATCACAGGTTATCCGAGAAAGTGAAGTGAGCTAGATTGTTGAAGAAGATGGCTGAGCAGAATATTGATGATTTAAAAAATGATTGGGAGAGAGGGTTACACAATATTGTAGCAGAACAGGAGCCAGAGAAGTTTGCAACAACTAACTTTGCTACACTTAATTCAACTGATTATGGAGAAATTCCCCCAGAACATGGGAAGAGGCTGGAACGACCGGAAAAGGGCTTCTTTCCAGGCAGTTCACAAGGATACAATGCATTTCTTCAGCACAAAATGACACTCATATCACCTTCACTACTGACGAAATGCAGAATTCCCTTTGACGGGACGAAATCGATGTTGTTGCGTCGGAGGCCTAATCGAGAGGAAGGTCTGCATAAATTGGCCTTTTCACTGCTGAAAGAGGAAGGCTGAAATATGACCTACATAGAATACCAACGTCTTTGGAGAAGATATTTGCTGGAGGAACCAATACATCTGTCTCCGATTTTACCAAATGCAAGTCTGGGAAAAGGTTAGCACATTCTGCAGTGAACAGACTGATCCGAATGCATTAAAAAAATTTTTTAGAGTACCCAATTATTTTTTCCAATTAAGGGGCAATTTAGACTGGCCAATCCACTTAACCTGCACATCTACGGGTTGTGGGAGTGGGTGCGCAGACCCACTCAGACACAGGGAGAATGTGCAAACTCCACACAGATATTGATGCAGGGCCGGGATCGAACCCGGGTGCTCAGCGCCATAGACTAACCACTGCGTCACTGTGCCGCTCCCAGTCCGAATGCATGAGAAAGAGTTAAGAGATGAAAACAAAGAGGCAGCACGGTAGCATGGTGGGCAGCATGGTAGCATGGTGGTTAGCATAAATGCTTCACAGCTCCAGGGTCCCAGGTTCGATTCCCGGCTGGGTCACTGTCTGTGTGGAGTCTGCACGTCCTCCCCGTGTGTGCGTGGGTTTCCTCCGGGTGCTCCGGTTTCCTCCCACAGTCCAAAGATGTGCGGGTTAGGTGGATTGGCCATGCTAAATTGCCCGTAGTGTCCTAAAAAGTAAGGTTAAGGGGGGGTTGTTGGGTTACGGGTATAGGGTGGATACGTGGGTTTGAGTAGGGTGATCATTGCTCGGCACAACATTGAGGGCCGAAGGGCCTGTTCTGTGCTGTACTGTTCTACGTTCTATGTTCTATGCTGAAAGCAAAATTTCATGAGGAGAAGCTCAAACTGCAGCAACTGCATGATGCTGATGTTCGAAAAAGTTTGGACTGGGAAAAAGATTGAGAAAGGAATGCTGAAATGGGAATGTTAAATTTGCATGAATGAATATGACAAGATATGTAATTTATAATGAAAGTGCAGTGTTTAGTAACGACTAGTATATGCAGTTGAAAAGGCTTTGGAAAATGAAGCTGACTTTTCATACTGCAAGTTCATTTTTATTTTAAAGGGGGAGGTGTGATGAATGTGAGAAATTTTCATATTTTAAAGTTTGAATTTTGTATTTTTGCTGAGATTACAAAGGGAGAGAATCATTGATTTTTGCTGGGATAATGTAACCTTTTATAACAAGGCACAAGAATGTGGGTGCTCTTGCAATTTAGGTGGCAGAGATAATGGGAGGGCCAAGATTTGTCAGTTGCTTTTGGAACACTAAGTTGGACAGACATAGTTCAGCTTTCTCTGAAGGGACTCTCTCACTAAAAGGTATTTTAATATATATATGGGTTTGCTTAATTGGTCAGAAAAGGAGTAAGATGTTACAACTGTTAAAGCTATTCCTTTGTTGCTATTGTGTTTAATTCTGTGAGAGTTTGTTCAAGCATAAAAGCTGCCTGCTGTTCAGTGTTATCACTCCGATGGCACAGTTACATTTCCACAGAACTTTCCAAAGTTAAAAGTTGGGCTTTCATCCGGAATCCCATAACAAAATGAAGTTTCCGTTCTTGGATTGGGGTAATTGGGTTCCATTCCGGGATCTTGACAAAAGATTGGGGTTCTGATCCAGACTCATAACAATTGGGGGTTCTTTTGGAGGGATTTATAAAGTATTATTTCTTGTTTGACTTAGGATTGTTGAATCTAAAGACAACAAGTGTGCGGAACTGTTGCTTTCAGATGCTGGCTCTCTGTCAGTTTATTAGGGAGTGACTCGGAAAATGGCTCCTCCAGAAGCTAAGAGTTTACTGGATGTGGAAGAAATAACTTGGGGTGGAGACATAGGAACATAGGAATTAGGAGCAGATATAGACAATTCAGCCCTTCGAGCCTGCTCCACCATGCAATCAGATCATGGCTGATCTCTTCCTGGTTTCAAATCCACCTCCCTACCTGTTGGCCATGTTCCTTTAACCTGTTTTTTAATCAAAAATATATCTATCTCTTTCTTGAAACCATTTAATGACTCAGATTCCACTGCAGCAATTTATTATCATCACAAGAAGGCAGCAATTTCTACAAATTCACAACCCTCTGTGAGAAGTAGTTCCTCCTCACCTCAGTTCTAAATCTACCGCCTCTCAACCTGTATCCGTGACCTCGCAAACAAAAGAACAAAGAAAAGTACAGCACAGGAACAGGCCCTTCAGCCCTCCAAGCCTGCGCTGACAGTGCTGCCCGTCTAAACTAAAATCTTCTGCACTTCCAGGGTCCGTAACCCTCTGTTCCCATCCTATTCATGTATTTGTCAAGGTACCCCTTAATAGTCACTATCGTCCCTGCTTCCATCACCTCTTCCGGCAGCGAGTTCCAGGCACCCACTACCCTCTGTATAAAAAACTTGCCTCGTACATCTCCTCTAAACCTTGCCCCTCGCACCTTAAACCTATGCCCCTTAGTAATTGACCCCTCTACCTTGGGAAAAAGTCTCTGACTATCCACTCTGTCTATGCCCCTCATAATTTTGTAGATCTCTATCAGGTCGCCCCTCAACCTCCGTCGTTCCAGTGAGAACAAACCGGGTTTATTCAACCTCTCCTCATAGCAAATGCTCTCCATACCAGGCAACATCCTGTTAAATCTCCTCTGCACCCTTGCTAAAGCCTCCACATCCTTCTGGTAGTGTGGCGACCAGAATTGAACACTATACTCCAAGTGTGGCCTAACTAAGGTTCTATACAGCTGCAACATGACTTGCCAATTTTTATACTCAATGCCCCGGCCAATTGAAGCAAGCATTCTCGTTCTAGATTTCCCAGCAAGAGGCACATTTGGTCTACATTTGCTTTATAAATCCCATTTTGTATTTTATACACCTTGATCAGATCCCCTCTCATCCTTCTAAACTCCAGCGAGTATAATCCCAAACTGTTTAATCTCTCCTCATACGTCAACGTTTTCATCCCCAGAATCAATCTGGTGAACCTCCTCTGAACTGCCTCCAATGCCACCACATCCTTCCTCAAATAAGGAGACCAAAACTGGACACAATACTCCAGATGTGGTCTCACCAACACCCTATACAATTGCAACAACACTTCTCTACCTTTATACTCCAGTCCTTTTGCAATAAATGCTAACATTCCATTTGCCTTTTTAATTACATGCTGTATCTGTATACCGACTTTCTGCGATTCATGAACAAAAATACCCAGATCCCTCTGCCCAGACACATCCAGTTAGATAATAATTTGCCTTTCTATTTTTGGATAACCTCACACTTATCTACATTAAACTCTATCTGCCAAATCTTGGCCCAATATCCTAGCCTATCTATATCCATTTGTAAAATCTTCCTCTCCTCTTCATTGCCTCCTTTCCCACCTATTTTAGTATCATCCACAAATTTTGTTGCGTTACACTCTGACCCTGCTTACATATCATTTATATAAATTGCAAACAGTTGAGGTCCGAGAATTGACCCCTATAAGTTATAGTTCACCAGCCAGAGAAGGACCCATTTATCCCGACCCTCTGCTTTCTGTCAGTCAGCCAATCCTCAACCCAATCTAGTGCCCCTCAATCCCTTGTGATCACGCCATGTAGATCAGACTTTTATGGAGCACATAGAACATACAGTGCAGAAGGAGGACATTCGGCCCATCGGGTCTGCATCGACTCACTTAAGCCCTCACTTCCACCCTATCCCCGTACCCCGTACCTTTTTTGGTCACTAAGGGCAATTTATCATGGCCAATCCAACTAACCTGCATGTCTTCGGACTATGGGAGGAAACCTGAGCACTCGGAGGAAAGCCACGCACACACGGGGAGAATGTGCACTCTACACAGACAGTGACCCAGCAGGGAATCGAACCTGGGACCCTGGTGCTGTCAATCCCGTGCTGCCCGTGCCCTTGCTGCACCTTATCAAGTACCTTCTGCAAGTCTGGAGATCATTCATAAATGGTCCACCTGCGGGATTCTCCGTCGGCGGGATCCTGTTTCCCCGGCAGCGCATCCATGTCCGCGGATTGGGTGGGCCCAATGGGAAACCCCATTGGCTGGCTGTGGGAACGGAGAATCCCGCCCCACATTTTCCAAGATCTTGCCATTGATCTTAATAAATGGTGGGAGGTTTTGTTCTGTGGGAGCTGGTTGGAATGGAAGCTTAGTTTTCCAGTGATGAGAGAAAGGTTCATTTTCTGGTGGACTTTGGGAAGGAGTCACCGGTGACCTGGAGCTCAGCTGCTGAGTGGACGCACACACCAACTGCAGTCTGAAACTCTATGGCTGAGGATGGAGCGATTTCGATTGTGGATTTAAGGTGGGGAAGGTTGAACGGTTTCCAGACTGTTCTGTAAATTATCTACTTTACTGGAGGTGAGGTGCAGTATTGCAATGCGGAAGGAGGGGGAGAGAGCTGGTGCAATGACACAGCTTAATTGTCCCCACTTTTCACTGAGGTAGGGTTTGTGGCTGGTAAGAATAAAGGCATGCATATTGTCAGCCAATAGGTGGAGGGAAGTGAGGGGGGCACTCCTTAAGCTTTCACAGTTGACAGAGTCAAAAGGCTTTGGGTGGCCTTTCCTGCCAGGGGTATCTTCCAGTCCCTCTGAAGGCAACCGTACCCCCCCCCCCCCCCACCCCGCCCCCCCCCACCACCACTGCAGAAAATCTATATCTACAGGGATCCCTGTATACACCTTGTTTGTTATGTACATGAATAACTCTAATGAATTTGTCGCACACAATTTCCACTATTTTGTACGGTAGCACGGCGGTTAGCACTATTTCTTCACAGCTCCAGGGTCCCAGGTTCGATTCCCGGCTTGGGTCACTGACGTTGACGTTGACGTTGAGTCTGCACGTTATCCATGTGTCTGCGTGGGTTTCCTCCGGGTGCTTCGGGTTCCTCCCACGATTCGTGAAAAACGTGCTGTTAGGTGAATTGGACATTCTGAATTCTCCCTCTGTGTACCCGAACAGGCGCCGTGATGTGGTGCCTATGGGATTTTCACAGTAACTTAATTGCAGTGTTAATGTAAGCCTTCTTGTGATAATAATAAAAATTATTTGATTATTATTATTAACTAATTGCAGTAAATCAAATGAACTAAGGAACAAATTAAAGGGACATCCCCTTAAAGGGAAACTTCCTTAAATAAAATCAAATCACAAATGTATCTAAGGGGGTCGATAAAGCCTCCCAAATCCCCATGGTGCCTGCTTGGCATGGATGGCCTCAATGGTGCCGATGGACCCCGCGTGCTCCCTCTGCAGGAAGACCCGGCTGTGATTGTAGCCAGGGTAGAGAGGCAGACCGCTGTATTTGTCGACCCCCTCAGTTGCCTGCTGCCTGGACCCATTAATGGTGAGTTTTCCAGGCACAGGAGCAGGTTCACAAGCAGGTCCTCATCCTTCCCTGATACTCTCTCCATCGAATGGAAAATAATCAGGTGAGCCTCGCCTACCACAGGAGGTTCAACTTAGCATTCAAATTCAAATGTAATCATCTACCATGGGGAGATTCAAACCTAGAACCCCAGAGCATTGATCTAGGTTTCTGGTTTATTAGTTCAGTGAAATGTACCCCTAGGAACCCATCAAACACAATTTCCCTTTCACAAAACCATGTTGACTCTGCCCGATTGTTTTAGAATTTTCTAAATGTCCTGCTGCTACCTCCTTAACAATGGATTCTAGCATTTTCCCAGTGAAAGTTATTAGAATAACTGGCTTGTAGTTTCCTCCTTTCTGTCTCCCTCCTTTCTTGAGTAGGGGTGTTACATTTGTCGTTTTCCAATCTTCTGGGACCTTTGCAGAATCTTTGGAGAATACAATTAATGCATCATTTTTCTCTTCAGCCACTTCTTATATGACCCCAGGATGGAGATTATCAGGTCCAGGGGACTTGTCAGCCTGTAGTCCCACCAGTTTTCCCATTAGTGTTTCTCCAGTTATCATAATTCTTTGAAGTTTCTCACTCCCTTTGCCTCTTGATTTTCTGCTCTGCTTGGGGGTGCTTTGTGTGTCTTCTACTGTGAAAACAGACCTGTTCAAAGTCTCTGCTACGTCCTTGTTTCCCATTACTAATCCCCCAGTTTCATTCTCTAAAGAACCAACGCTCGCTTTCACTAATCTTTTCTGTTTTATATACCTGTAGAAACGTTTACTTTCTGAGTTTACATTTCTTGCTGGTTTTATCTCAAACTCCAAATTTTTCCTCTTTATTTTTCTTGAATCGTTCTTTGCTAGGTTCTAAAGATTTTCCAACCTTCCTGTCTATGGTTAATCTTTGCAGCATTGTAAGCCTTTTCTTTCAACTTGATACCATCCTTAACTTCCTCAGTTAGCCACAGATGGAATATTTTTCCCATCTAGTCTTTCTTTCTCAACTGAAGATATCATGGTTGGGAGTTATGAAAATCTCTTTAAGTGCTTGCTACTATCTTACCTTTTACCCTACTTTCCCACTTGGCTTTAGACATCGGGGCTTACTTTTTAAAAATTTGTTTCACGGATGTGGGCGTTGCTGGCTAGGCTATCATTTATTGCCCTTCCCTAGTTGCCCTTCAGAATGTGATGATGAGTTGCCTTCTTGAACCGCTGCAATCCCTGAGGTGTAGGTACACCCACGGTGCTGTTAGGGAGGGAGTTCCAGGATGTTGCCCCAGCGACAGCAAAGGAGCGGCGATATATTTCCAAGTCAGGGTGGTGAGTGATTTGGAGGGGAACCCCCAAGTGGTGGGGTTTCCAGGTCTCCGCTGCTTCTGTCCTTCTAAATAGTAGCGGTCGTGGGTTTGGAAGGTATTGTCTAAGGAACCTTGGTAAGTTACTGCAGTGCATCTTGTAGATGGTACACACGGCTGCCACTGTCGGTGGTGGAGGGTTTGAATGTTCATAGTGGTGTCTGGGACATTGTCTGTATGGTATGATTCTGTGAGTATAAATATGTCAGTCTGTTGTTTAATTAGTCTGTGAGGCAGCTCTCCCAATTTTGGCACAAGCCCCTAGATGTTAGTAAGGAGGACTTCCCTGCCGGGTTTGCCGTTGTCATTTCCGGTACCTGGCTCGATGCCGGGTGGTCTGTCTGGTTTCATTTCTTTTTTGTGTTTTCGTAGCGGTTGAATACAACTGAGTGGCTTCAATGTCCATCAGCAGGAGTGACTCCCGTTGCACCATGGCTGACCAAGTTGTTCGAGTCCTAAAGAACATAGCTGCTAAACTGGGCCTGAAACAAGTGGTGAGGAACAGCAAGAGAGAGAAAAAAAAACGACTTAACCTTGTTCTCACCAATCTACATGTCGCAGGTTTCTATGACAATATTGATAGGAGTGACCACCACACAGTCCTTGTGGAGATCAAGTCCCGTCTTCACATTGAAGAAATCCTCCATTATGTTTTGAGGCACTATCACCGTGCCAAATGGGACAGAATTCAAACAGATGTAACAACTCAAAACTAGCCATCATGAGGTGCTGTGGGCCATCAGCAGCAGCAGCATTTTATTCAACCACAATCTAGAAGCTCATGGTGCGGCACATTCCCTATTCTACCTTAACCATCAAACCGGTGGATCAACCTTGTTTCAATGAAAAGTGCCGGAGGGATGGCAGGGACAGCACCAGACATATTTAAAGATGATGTGTCAACCTGGTGAAGCTACAATGCAGGGCTACTTGCAAAAGCAGCAGAAACAAGCATGCCATAGGCAGAGCTAAGCAATTCCACAATGGAGCAGATCATGGATCTGCAGTCCTGCCACAGCCGGTAATGAGTTGTGATGGAATCAAAAACAATTTGTCACTTGTGGATCCAGGTACCAGGAATAAATGTGGTCCCAAACCCACATGGTCCTACAGATGAGGCTGCAAGGAGGAGGAGAGGGCGCCTCCATGCTGAGGGGCCCACGAAGGACAGTGGAGAGCATTTTGTAATAAGGCCAGGTTAGGCAGACAGGCACTGGGAGCAGAGGGATGAATTCTTCAGCAGTGGCCTGCGAGCCATGGGCATGGCCATTGTCACTCGGGGGCTCCACCATGGGCCAGGGAGCCTCCGCTTAGGAAGCCCCCCACATGCCCCTTCACAACCTAGGGAAGCAATCAGGAGACTACTCAAAGTGCTTGCCAATCTCTCCACAAGGCGGAGTCTATCCGATACTGGTAAAAAGCTGGCAATGTGGTAAAATGTCCATTAATAGGCCAATCAATTGGATCAATTGGCTGTATGCCTCTGCCATTCCAGCCTGGGAAAATATCCCATTTCCGATGGGCTTGGGAGTTAATTTGTGCGCAGCAAGAACTCACAGATGACAACAGGATAATGGTCAAATTAACAATTATTGTCAATAACGTAGCTTCAGGGATAAATATTGGCTGAGGTGGCAGCGAAAGCTCTCCTGCTCTTCTTGGGAAGATGCCTTGGGTTCTTTTACATCCATTTGAGGATTGGGGCCTAGTTTTAATCATCTCATCCAAATAATACCTCCAACAGTGCAACACTGATTGACAGCCTGGATTCTGTATTCAAGACAATAAAGCAATGTTTTTCAAACTTTTATGCCCGGGAACCATTTCTACGAACCGGCCATCCTTCGGGACCCCGCCAGCCGACTTTCATGACCAATAGCTTCACTTACCTTGAAATGTGATAGGGAGGCCTGCTTGATCCTAAAGATCTCTCTTGCTTTGTCATTCAATGTTACATTTCTGCTAAGAACTTCAGCTGGTGATTTAAGTTCTCACTGCACCCTTTGAAAAAATTCAAGAGGTTTGTCCTCAAACTCACCATGTTTAGTCTTCAAATGTCTTTGAATTTTTGAGCGTTTTAATCTCTCATTTGCCAGTACTATCCTGCATGAAATGAAATTAAATGAAATGAAAATCACTTATTGTCACAAGTAGGCTTCAATGAAGTTACTGTGAAAAGTCCCTAGTCGCCACATTCCGGCGCCTGTTCGGGGAGGCTGTTACGGGAATCGAACCGTGGTACTGGCCTGCTTGGTCTGCTTTCAAAGCCAGCGATTTAGCCCTGTGCTAAACAGCCCCAGATTATATAACACATATGAGATTTGCATCCTGACTTGCATTGGCACAATTAATAAAACTATACCTCAAGAAAATCATCTTTAAACTGCTTTGTTCCTGATTTCATAATATGGGTCGGTTTTGCTCAGTGGGCTAAAAAGCTGGTTTGTGAGGCAGAACAAGGCCAGCAGCATGGGTTCAATCCCCGTACTGGCTGAGGTTATTCATGAAGGCCCTGCCTTCTAACCCTTGCCCCTTGCCTGAGGTCAGCTCTCCCCCTCAAAGGGGAAAGCAGCCTACGGTCATCTGGGATTTTGCCGACTCTACCTTCCCTCTCCGGATTTCAACTTCTTCTTAATGGATTGTTCACGAGAGGACCTGGAGCACTGCTGGCAGCTACAAAATGGAGGAATCTCTCTCACTCCCAGAGGACATGACGTCAGCGTAGGGGACGCGTGACCTGCTCTCTACCGTCGCTTCTGGAGAGAAGACGGCATTGATTTTTAAAAAGAATCTGCTTCTGGGTCAGCACGCTGACATCAAGAGGAGGTGGTCTACCTCGCTGGGCTCTGGGCCGGCGCATTGCTGAGGGGACATGCATGCACGGGGCAGCCGACATTCTGAAAGACGGTTGCAGCCCACAATTTTAAAAGCCGATCACGGCCGTTGATCACTTCCTCCTGCGTTCGGGAACACCGCGACCGATAGCCCCGTGACCCTCCCGGCACCCGCCTGCGGCGACCCACCTGCAGGTCGCGACCCTGAATTTGGAAATGGCTGCAATAAACTCATGACTTACTGATTGAGAGGAGAACACGCCACCAACCAAGACATGGCTGACATCTAATTATCCGAGAGTACGTTTATCAGCAAAATACCAATAAAGGTTCAGCGGGAACAAGCTATTACCTTTCCGGTCCAGGAGAGCCTTAGGAATTTTGTATTTCACAACTTGCACCATATATTCAAGACTCAAATAAAATGTTGCAGTGCTGCGGTACAATTATGCCACCGCTTCTTTCTGGGCAATTTTAAGAGCTGACTCTTATCACTGTGTCATAGCAGCAGTTGCAGTCTATAAATTGGCTTTGACACTGGAGGCCAAAGCAAGCAAAGTTTCATTTTCATAACCCAGCCCTCGGAACAAAACTTATCATCAGAATTCCATACAGAATAGGATGAGGAAATCTAATCAAGTGTTACTTGAATCGCATAATTGCCAATCTAAGTCGCCAATTGCCAAGTCCCAATCTATTTCACTCCAGGCGGGATGTGGCAGAGTGGTACGCCTTCATTCAGTCAGGCTGTTAGTGCCGCAGTTCAGGCACGAACATTCTGTCAAAAGCAAATATGTAAAATGAAGAGGCGCAGGCTTTCAATGTGCCACTCGGATATAAATTGGCATCGCGGATCAACCGGGTATAGGGTGGATACGTGGGTTTGAGTAGGGTGATCATTGCTCGGCACAACATCGAGGGCCGAAGGGCCTGTTCTGTGCTGTACTGTTCTATGTTCTAATGTAAAATGATGATCAGGCAGTTTCTATAGCCAGCTGGCTTTCAACAACCAGCTACCCCTGGAAGGTGTGGAACACCAATAAGCTACAGAAGGCCTGGCCTGGGTGCAAACTGGTTCTGAAGAAGAGTATACCGGACGCGAACCGTTAACTCTGGCCGCGATTCTGCGGACTCAAATTAAAGTCCGCTGAACAGCACTTTTAGCGGGATGTTTCCTGGTGGATGCGGTGCCAAGAAATGTCCCTCGATCCAACAGATTTGCCGGTTTCAGGGGGCCTCGGATTTTCTCCCCACCCAGACCGCACTTGAAAGGATTTCCAGAATCTTGCTCATCGCGGATTGAGGCACCATTTTGTCAAGCAGCCCTGATCTTTCACCATCACCAACAACCCCCCCTCCCCTCCCCACTTTCAGGGTCCCCACATTCTTTTGACACCCCGTCAAACTTGAGAAGACCCCCAGAACCCCCCCGCCCCCTTATTCCCCCCAGCCCCTCTATCTATCAAGATGCCCCCAGGCCTGGTCCCAGCACTCCCAACTTGGCACCTGGGAACCATGGAACTGCTAGCCTGATGCCCTGGCAGTGCCAAGGTGTCCAGTTGACAGGGGGAGTACCAGGGTGCTTTGTCTCCGACCACCCAGGAGTCGTCAATGGCCTGAGAGACCCTCCAAGTTGCCATTATGCACTTTTGTGTGGACCAGTACTGAACGACGATCGTAACGCTCATTTGGGCAAGATCAGATCGTGCTGGGAGGAGTGGAGTCGGGTGTCTCGCGCGAGGTTTCATGTCCGGCACTGCGTCCAATTTGGGGCCCGCGCACGATTCACCCGTTGCGCCCGGATCCGCGCCGGGCACAGCAGGGTCACTGAGTCGCGCCCTCTGTTTCTCTTTCCACAGGTGCTGGCAGATCTGCCGCGTTTTCCCAGCACTTCCTGGTTTATCACACAAAGGGAACTGTGTGAGGCGTGCGATCCAGTTCTAGCTTAACTTTTGCCTGTGACCAGAACACAGAACAGCTCTGATACCTTCAAGCTTTTCTATATGAGTGTGCTCGTTAGGGCAGCACGGTGGCCTAGTGGTTAGCACAACCGCCTCACGGCGCTGAGGTCCCAGGTTCGATCCCGGCTCTGGGTCACTGTCCGTGTGGAGTTTGCACATTCTCCCCGTGTTTGCGTGGGTTTCGCCCCCACAACACAAAAATGTGCAGAGTAGGTGGATTGGCCACGCTAAATTGTCCCTTAATTGGATAAAATAATTGGCTAATCTAAATTAAAAAAAAAAAAAAAAATGAATGTGCTAGTTTAAATAAGTGAACACTCAACTTCTTTACCCAATCCCTTTGGGAGTGATTATCGCCTTTACACCGTTGGTAGGCGACATGCAGCCCGTCAGGGTTTAGAGTGAGGCCCATGAGGCATTTCATTGACTGTTACCCATACGCAGGATTGCCCCATTCCACTGGTCTTCACCATTGAAGTTTTCTTCCTGCCAGAAAGTGATACGGATACGTAGAAAGGAATACTGAAGTGAGGTGAAACATTTACTGTGAGAGCTTGCCCACAATGTTTCGGCCTCAACTGCCTTTTTGTGGTAGAGAATTCCTCAAGCTCACCACTCACTGGATGAAGAGGTTTTCTCCTCATCTCTGTCCTCAATGGGCTACGGCGTATTCTCAGGCCTGGTTCTGGAAACCCCCACCATCGGGAACATCTATCTTGCATCTACTCTGTCTCGCCCTGTCCGAATTTTATAGGTTTCTATGAGATTCCCCCCATTGTTCTTCTGAACTCCAGAGAATACAATCCCGACCAACTCAATCTCTCCTCGTACACCAGTCTCACCATCCCTGGGATCAGTCTGGAAAACCTTCGCTGCCCTCCCTCTAGAGAAAGAACATCCTTCCTGAGATAACAAAGTTCACTGAACGGCACTTTTAGCAAGGTTTCACTTGACGCCCGCAGTGCTGTGAAACACTCAGCAATTCGACGGCACTTTGCCATTTTTCTTGGCCTCAGGGCGATTCTCTCCACTGTGGCCGCAGTAAGAGTGATATTCTGAAGGTTGCCAGCAGGAAGGGCTCCTCGCAGATTGGGGCACCACTTTGACCGGCTGCCCCGATCTTTGGAGATCCATGGCCTTTGACCTCCCCTTACGCCTCCAACCTTGGGGAGGCCCCCAGGGACCCCCCCCTCACCCTCCTCTACCTCGCAAGCCCCCTTCCCACTGGGCCTGACCCCTGGCAGTGCCAACCTGGATACCCTGAAGCTGCTCTCCTAGCACCCTGGTAATGCCCTTGGCCCCCTTGCAGGCCCACCCAGACACCCTGGCAGTGCCAACCTGGGGACCCTGGAGCTTCTTCCCATGCATCCTGGCAATGCCAGGCTGGCAGTTCCAAGGTGCCCGGATGCCAGTGGGTATGCCAGGGTGCCACCCTGCCATGTCTGCGACCACCCGGGGCTCTCCAGTAGCCTTGGAGTCCCCCTACCGAAGTAATGTTACAACTGGTTCACGTTTGTGTGAACCAATACTAAACTGCGCCCTGACAAATTCTCCCAGGCACTGCCGGTGAGTCCTAGGCGCTGGGTGAAACTGGCATGCATGAATTTAAATGCACAATTGTGCTCATTTAAATATGCAGGTGTGGGTATCGCCCAGTGAGGGGTATTGAATCTCGCGAGATGTTTTGGCACTGCCAGGATATCTCTTGTGAGATTCAACGGACTCGCCCCAACACAAAATCGGGCGCGATGAGGCCGTTGAATCATGCCCTATATTTCAGTTTTGGATGGCCTGTTCTTTAGTTGCTTCCTCAATGTATTGGCCCAGAAAACCGTTCCATAAACACTCCAGGAATTGGTCCTCTCGATATTGTGACTAATTTGATTTGCCCAATCTGTATGAGGATTAAAGTCACCCTTCAGTACAGATGCTCCTTTTTGTTTAATGCCCCCCCCCCCCCCCCCCCCCCCCCCCAGCATTACCGCTGCAGTTTGGGGGTCTATATACGATGCCCACGAATGTATTTTGCCCCTTAGTGTTTCTCAGTTCTACCCATACAGATTTCACATTGTCAAGATAATATCCTTCCTCACTATTGCATTAATTTCCTCTTTAACCAGCAGTGCAACCCCACCACCTTTTCCTTTTTGTCTGTCCTTCCAAAATACTGAATACCCCTGTATGTGTCATTTCTCCGTAATCCCGATTATATCATACCCATTTACATCTATTTGCTCGACTAATACATCCTCTTTATTGCAAATGCTCCATGCTTGTCGGTTTAACATTCCTTGTCCCATTCCCATTATTTTTAACTGTGGCCCTGTTTGATTCCGGCCACTGGACACTCTGCATATCGCTTTTCTTATTCCCCTTTCTGTCTTTTGTTCTTAGCCTTGATTCCCCCTCTTCTGACTCCTTACATAGATTCTCATCCTCCTTCCATTTAAGTTCCCTCTCAAACCACACTAGCAAATACAACATCAGCCCTGCCCATGTGCAATCAATCCTTGTACTTGTACTTGTTTTGTACTTGTCCCAGCTCCCCCAGAACCGGTCCCAGTGCCCCAGGAATCTGAAACCCTCCCCCTCACACCATCTCTTCAGCCACGTATTTATCCGATATAGCCTGCTATTTCTACTCTGACTAGCACGTGACATTGGTACGAATCCTGAGGTCCGATTTCTCAACTTTCTTCCTAATTCCCTACATTCTGCTTTCAGGACCTCGTAACTTTTTTTACCTATGTCATTGGTACTGATGTGTACCACGACCACTGGCTGTTCACCCTCCCATTCCAGGATGTCCTGGAATCACTCAGAGACATCCTTGACTCTAGTACCAGGGAGGCAACATACCACCCGGGAGTCTTGATTGTAGCCACAGAAATGCTCATCTATTCCCCATACAATTGAATCCCCGATAATTCCCAATAAAGTGCATTCCCACATGTTTTACTCCTTTCCCATGCAGCAGAGCCAACCGTGGTGCTACGAATTTGGCTGTTGCTGCTTTACCCTGAGAGGCCATTCCCTCAACAGTATCCAGCACGGTATATCTGTTTTGCAGGGGAATGGCCACAGGAGATTCCTGCACTGCCTGCCTAGCTCTCTTCCTCTGCCTGGTTGTCACCCATTCCCTTCGTGCCTTTGGAGTCTGAGCCTGCGGTGCAACCACCTCTCCCTTCGTACTGTCCATGATATTCTCCACCTTGATTCCTGGCTTCCAGGACCTGCAGCTGGAGCCAGCTGGTGTACCACAGGGGTCGCTGTTGGGTCCCTTGCTGTTTGGAGTGTGCATTCATAATCTAGACATGAATGTGGGGGTATGATCAGTAAGTTTGTAGATGACAGTTAAATTGATGATGTGGTAAACAGTGAGGAGGAAAGAATTAGATTACAAAATGATATAGACAGGCTGATCAGATCAGCAGAACAGTGGTAAATGGAATTTAACCCTGAAATGTATGAGGTGATGCATTTTGGGAGGACTAACAAGGCAAGGGAATACACAGTGAACGATAGGACGCTAGGAAGTACAGAGGACCAAAGGGACCTTGGGTCGCAGATCCAAAGATCCCTGAAGGAATACAGCTAGAGAGGTAAATGAGGTGGTTAAGAAGACTCATGGGATACTTGCTTTATTATGCTGAGGTATAGAATATAACAGCAGGGAGGTTATAATGAAGCTGTATAAAACCGTGTCCTCCTCTCGCACTCTCCTCTAGGTACTGCTCACTGTCTGTCCTGGTGTTCTGGTGTCCACCTGTCGCATTCTCCTTTAGGTGCTGCTGCCTGTCCTGGTGTCCTCCTCTCGTACTCTCCTCAAGGAACGTCTGACTGTCTGTCCGGGTGTCCCGGTGTCCCCTCTCACACTCTCCTCTAGATGCTGCTGACTGTCTGTCCCAGTGTCTCCCTCTCACACTCTCCTCTAGATGCTGCTGACTGTCTGTCCCAGTGTCTCCCTCTCACACTCTCCTCTAGGTGCTGCTGACTGTCTGTCCCAGTGTCTCCCTCTCACACTCTCCTCTAGATGCTGCTGACTGTCTGTCCCAGTGTCTCCCTCTCACACTCTCCTCTCGGTGCTGCTGACTGTCTGTCCCGGTGCCCTCCTCTCACACTCTCCTCTAGGTGCTGTCTGTCTGTCTGTCCCAGTGTCTCCCTCTCACACTCTCCTCTAGGTGCTGCTGACTGTCTGTCCCGGTGCCCTCCTCTCACACTCTCCTCTAGGTGCTGCTGACTGTCTGTCCCAGTGTCTCCCTCTCACACTCTCCTCTAGATGCTGCTGACTGTCTGTCCCAGTGTCTCCCTCTCACACTCTCCTCTAGGTGCTGCTGACTGTCTGTCCCAGTGACCTCCTCTCACACTCTCCTCTAGGTGCTGACTGTGTCCCAGTGTCCTCCTCTCACACTCTCCTCTAGGGGCTGACTGTCTGTCCCAGTGTCCTCCTCTCACACTCCCCTCTAGGGGCTGACTGTCTGTCCCAGTGTCTCCCTCTCACACTCTCCTCTAGGTGCTGCTGACTGTATGTCCCAGTGACCTCCTCTCACACTCTCCTCTAGGGGCTGACTGTCTGTCCCGGTGCCCTCCTCTCACACTCTCCTCTCGGTGCTGACTGTCTGTCCCGGTGCCCACCTCTCACACTCTCCTCTAGGGGCTGACTGTCTGTCCCAGTGTCTCCCTCTCACACTCTCCTGTAGGTGCTCACTGTCTGTCCCAGTGCCCTCCTCTCACACTCTCCTCTAGGGGCTGACTGTCTGTCCCAGTGTCTCCCTCTCACACTCTCCTCTAGGGTCTGTCTGTCTGTCCCAGTGTCCCCCTCTCACACTCTCCTCTAGGTGCTGCTGACTGTCTGTCCCAGTGACCTCCCCTCACACTCTCCTCTAGGGGCTGACTGTCTGTCCCAGTGTCTCCCTCTCACACTCTCCTCTAGGTGCTCACTGTCTGTCCCAGTGTCCTCCTCTCACACTCTCCTCTAGGTGCTGACTGTCTGTCCCGGTGCCCTCCTCTCACACTCTCCTCTAGGTGCTGCTGACTGTCGGTCCCAGTGACCACCCCTCACACTCTCCTCTAGGTGCTGACTGTCTGTCCCAGTGCCTCCCTCTCACACTCTCCTCTAGGTGCTGCTGACTGTCTGTCCCAGTGACCTCCTCTCACACTCTCCTCTAGGGGCTGACTGTCCCAGTGCCCTCCTCTCACACTCTCCTCTAGGGGCTGACTGTCTGTCCCAGTGCCCTCCTCTCACACTCTCCTCTAGGTGCTGACTGTCTGTCCCAGTGCCCTCCTCTCACACTCTCCTCTAGGGGCTGACTGTCTGTCCCAGTGTCCTCCTCTCACACTCTCTTCTAGGGGCTGACTGTCTGTCCCGGTGTCCTCCTCTCACACTCTCCTCTAGGGGCTGACTGTCTGTCCCGGTGCCCTCCTCTCACACTCTCCTCTAGGGGCTGTCTGTCCCAGTGTCCTCCTCTCACACTCTCCTCTAGGTGCTGACTGTCTGTCCCAGTGCCCTCCTCTCACACTCTCCTCTAGGGACTGACTGTCTGTCCCAGTGTCCCCCTCTCACACTCTCCTCTCGGTGCTGACAGTCTGTCCCAGTGTCCCCCTCTCACACTCTCCTCTAGGGGCTGACTGTCTGTCCCGGTTCCCCCCTCTCACACTCTCCTCTAGGTGCTGCTGACTGTCTGTCCCAGTGACCTCCTCTCACACTCTCCTCTAGGGGCTGCTGACTGTCTGTCCCAGTGTCTCCCTCTCGCACTCTCCTCTAGGGGCTGCTGACTGTCTGTCCCAGTGACTCCCTCTCGCACTCTCCTCTAGGTGCTGACTGTCTGTCCCGGTGCCCTCCTCTCACACTCTCCTCTAGGGGCTGACAGTCTGACTGTCTGTCCCAGTGCCCTCCTCTCACACTCTCCTCCAGGTGCTGCTGACTGTCCCAGTGCCCTCCTCTCACACTCTCCTCTAGGGGCTGACTGTCTGTCCCGGTGCCCTCCTCTCACACTCTCCTCTAGGGGCTGACTGTCTGTCCCAGTGTCTCCCTCTCACACTCTCCTCTAGGTGCTGCTGACTGTCTGTCCCAGTGTCCCCCTCTCACACTCTCCTCTAGGTGCTGCTGACTGTCTGTCCCGGTGCCCTCCTCTCACACTCCCCTCTAGGTGCTGCTGACTGTCTGTCCCGGTGCCCTCCTCTCACACTCTCCTCTAGGGGCTGACTGACTGTCTGTCCCGGTGCCCTCCTCTCACACTCTCCTCTAGGGGCTGACTGACTGTCTGTCCCGGTGCCCTCCTCTCACACTCTCCTCTAGGTGCTGACTGTCTGTCCCGGTGCCCTCCTCTCACACTCTCCTCTAGGTGCTGACTGTCTGTCCCGGTGCCCTCCTCTCACACTCTCCTCTAGGGGCTGACTGCCTGTCCCAGTGTCCCCTCTCACACTCTCCTCTAGGGGCTGACTGTCTGTCCCAGTGTGCCCCTCTCACACTCTCCTCTAGGGGCTGACTGTCTGTCCTGGTGCCCTCCTCTCACACTCTCCTCTAGGTGCTGACTGTCTGTCCCGGTGTCCTCCTCTCACACTCTCCTCTAGGGGCTGACTGTCTGTCCCAGTGTCCTCCTCTCACACTCTCCTCTCGGTGCTGACTGACTGTCCCGGTGCCCCCCTCTCACACTCTCCTCTAGGGGCTGACTGCCTGTCCTGGTGCCCTCCTCTCACACTCTCCTCTAGGTGCTGACTGTCTGTCCCGGTGCCCTCCTCTCACACTCTCCTCTAGGTGCTGACTGTCTGTCCCGGTGCCCTCCTCTCACACTCTCCTCTAGGTGCTGACTGTCTATCCCGGTGCCCTCCTCTCACACTCTCCTCTAGGGGCTGACTGTCTGTCCCAGTGTCTCCCTCTCATACTCTCCTCTAGGGGCTGACTGTCTGTCCCAGTGTCCCCCTCTCACACTCTCCTCTAGGGGCTGACTGTCTGTCCCAGTGTCTCCCTCTCACACTCTCCTCTAGGTGCTGCTGACTGTCTGTCCCAGTGACCTCCTCTCACACTCTCCTCTAGGGGCTGACTGTCTGTCCCGGTGTCCTCCTCTCACACTCTCCTCTAGGGGCTGACTGTCTGTCCCGGTGCCCTCCTCTCACACTCTCCTCTAGGGGCTGTCTGTCCCAGTGTCCTCCTCTCACACTATCCTCTAGGTGCTGACAGTCTGTCCCGGTGCCCCCCTCTCACACTCTCCTCTAGGGACTGACTGTCTGTCCCAGTGTCCCCCTCTCACACTCTCCTCTAGGTGCTGCTGACTGTCTGTCCCAGTGACCTCCTCTCACACTCTCCTCTAGGGGCTGACTGTCTGTCCCGGTGCCCTCCTCTCACACTCTCCTCTAGGGGCTGTCTGTCCCAGTGTCCTCCTCTCACACTCTCCTCTAGGTGCTGACTGTCTGTCCCAGTGCCCTCCTCTCACACTCTCCTCTAGGGACTGACTGTCTGTCCCAGTGTCCCCCTCTCACACTCTCCTCTAGGTGCTGACAGTCTGTCCCAGTGTCCCCCTCTCACACTCTCCTCTAGGTGCTGCTGACTGTCTGTCCCAGTGACCTCCTCTCACACTCTCCTCTAGGGGCTGCTGACTGTCTGTCCCAGTGTCTCCCTCTCGCACTCTCCTCTAGGGGCTGCTGACTGTCTGTCCCAGTGACTCCCTCTCGCACTCTCCTCTAGGTGCTGACTGTCTGTCCCGGTGCCCCTCTCTCACACTCTCCTCTAGGGGCTGACAGTCTGACTGTCTGTCCCAGTGCCCTCCTCTCACACTCTCCTCCAGGTGCTGCTGACTGTCCCAGTGCCCTCCTCTCACACTCTCCTCTAGGGGCTGACTGTCTGTCCCGGTGCCCTCCTCTCACACTCTACTCTAGGGGCTGACTGTCTGTCCCAGTGTCTCCCTCTCACACTCTCCTCTAGGTGCTGCTGACTGTCTGTCCCAGTGTCCCCCTCTCACACTCTCCTCTAGGTGCTGCTGACTGTCTGTCCCGGTGCCCTCCTCTCACACTCTCCTCTAGGGGCTGACTGTCTGTCCCAGTGTCTCCCTCTCACACTCTCCTCTAGGTGCTGCTGACTGTCTGTCCCAGTGTCCCCCTCTCACACTCTCCTCTAGGTGCTGCTGACTGTCTGTCCCGGTGCCCTCCTCTCACACTCTCCTCTAGGAGCTGACTGACTGTCCCAGTGTCCTCGTCTCACACTCTCCTCTAGGGGCTGACTGTCTGTCCCGGTGCCTCCTCTCACTCTCTCCTCTAGGTGCTGCTGTCTGTCCCGGTGCCCTCCTCTCACACTCTCCTCTAGGGGCTGACTGTCTGTCCCAGTGCCCTCCTCTCACACTCTCCTCTAGGTGCTGACTGTCTGTCCCAGTGTCTCCCTCTCACACTCTCCTCTAGGTGCTGACTGTCTGTCCCAGTGTCTCCCTCTCACACTCTCCTCTAGGTGCTGCTGACTGTCTGTCCCAGTGTCTCCCTCTCACACTCTCCTCTAGGTGCTGCTGACTGTCTGTCCCAGTGTCTCCCTCTCACACTGTCCTCTAGGGGCTGCTGTCTGTCCCAGTGTCCTCCTCTCACACTCTCCACTAGGTGCTGACTGTCTGTCCCAGTGTCTCCCTCTCACACTCTCCTCTAGGTGCTGACTGTCTGTCCCGGTGCCCTCCTCTCGCACTCTCCTCTAGGTGCTGACTGTCTGTCCCAGTGTCCTCCTCTCACTCTCTCCTCTAGGGGCTGACTGTCTGTCCCAGTGTCCTCCTCTCACACTCTACTCTAGGTGCTGACTCTCTGTCCCGGTGTCTCCCTCTCACACTCTCCTCTAGGTGCTGCTGACTGTCTGTCCCGGTGCCCTCCTCTCACACTCCCCTCTAGGTGCTGCTGACTGTCTGTCCCGGTGCCCTCCTCTCACACTCTCCTCTAGGGGCTGACTGACTGTCTGTCCCGGTGCCCTCCTCTCACACTCTCCTCTAGGGGCTGACTGACTGTCTGTCCCGGTGCCCTCCTCTCACACTCTCCTCTAGGTGCTGACTGTCTGTCCCGG
The DNA here is from genome assembly GCF_902713615.1 of Scyliorhinus canicula. Lineage (NCBI taxonomy): Eukaryota > Metazoa > Chordata > Chondrichthyes > Carcharhiniformes > Scyliorhinidae > Scyliorhinus > Scyliorhinus canicula. The sequence continues at coordinate 207,346,969 of NC_052150.1, read as the reverse complement.
TGCCCTCCTCTCACACTCTCCTCTAGGTGCTGACTGTCTGTCCCGGTGCCCTCCTCTCACACTCTCCTCTAGGGGCTGACTGCCTGTCCCAGTGTCCCCCTCTCACACTCTCCTCTAGGGGCTGACTGTCTGTCCCAGTGTGCCCCTCTCACACTCTCCTCTAGGGGCTGACTGTCTGTCCTGGTGCCCTCCTCTCACACTCTCCTCTAGGTGCTGACTGTCTGTCCCGGTGTCCTCCTCTCACACTCTCCTCTAGGGGCTGACTGTCTGTCCCAGTGTCCTCCTCTCACACTCTCCTCTCGGTGCTGACTGACTGTCCCGGTGCCCCCCTCTCACACTCTCCTCTAGGGGCTGACTGCCTGTCCTGGTGCCCTCCTCTCACACTCTCCTCTAGGTGCTGACTGTCTGTCCCGGTGCCCTCCTCTCACACTCTCCTCTAGGTGCTGACTGTCTGTCCCGGTGCCCTCCTCTCACACTCTCCTCTAGGTGCTGACTTTCTATCCCGGTGCCCTCCTCTCACACTCTCCTCTAGGGGCTGACTGTCTGTCCCAGTGTCTCCCTCTCATACTCTCCTCTAGGGGCTGACTGTCTGTCCCAGTGTCCCCCTCTCACACTCTCCTCTAGGGGCTGACTGTCTGTCCCAGTGTCTCCCTCTCACACTCTCCTCTAGGTGCTGCTGACTGTCTGTCCCAGTGACCTCCTCTCACACTCTCCTCTAGGGGCTGACTGTCTGTCCCGGTGTCCTCCTCTCACACTCTCCTCTAGGGGCTGACTGTCTGTCCCGGTGCCCTCCTCTCACACTCTCCTCTAGGGGCTGTCTGTCCCAGTGTCCTCCTCTCACACTATCCTCTAGGTGCTGACAGTCTGTCCCGGTGCCCCCCTCTCACACTCTCCTCTAGGGACTGACTGTCTGTCCCAGTGTCCCCCTCTCACACTCTCCTCTAGGTGCTGCTGACTGTCTGTCCCAGTGACCTCCTCTCACACTCTCCTCTAGGGGCTGACTGTCTGTCCCGGTGCCCTCCTCTCACACTCTCCTCTAGGGGCTGTCTGTCCCAGTGTCCTCCTCTCACACTCTCCTCTAGGTGCTGACTGTCTGTCCCAGTGCCCTCCTCTCACTCTCCCCTCTAGGGGCTGACTGTCTGTCCCAGTGCCCTCCTCTCACACTCTCCTCTAGGTGCTGACAGTCTGTCCCAGTGTCCCCCTCTCACACTCTCCTCTAGGTGCTGCTGACTGTCTGTCCCAGTGACCTCCTCTCACACTCTCCTCTAGGGGCTGCTGACTGTCTGTCCCAGTGTCTCCCTCTCGCACTCTCCTCTAGGGGCTGCTGACTGTCTGTCCCAGTGACTCCCTCTCGCACTCTCCTCTAGGTGCTGACTGTCTGTCCCGGTGCCCTCCTCTCACACTCTCCTCTAGGGGCTGACAGTCTGACTGTCTGTCCCAGTGCCCTCCTCTCACACTCTCCTCCAGGTGCTGCTGACTGTCCCAGTGCCCTCCTCTCACACTCTCCTCTAGGGGCTGACTGTCTGTCCCGGTGCCCTCCTCTCACACTCTACTCTAGGGGCTGACTGTCTGTCCCAGTGTCTCCCTCTCACACTCTCCTCTAGGTGCTGCTGACTGTCTGTCCCAGTGTCCCCCTCTCACACTCTCCTCTAGGTGCTGCTGACTGTCTGTCCCGGTGCCCTCCTCTCACACTCTCCTCTAGGAGCTGACTGACTGTCCCAGTGTCCCCGTCTCACACTCTCCTCTAGGGGCTGACTGTCTGTCCCGGTGCCCTCCTCTCACTCTCTCCTCTAGGTGCTGCTGTCTGTCCCGGTGCCCTCCTCTCACACTCTCCTCTAGGGGCTGACTGTCTGTCCCAGTGCCCTCCTCTCACACTCTCCTCTAGGGGCTGACTGTCTGTCCCAGTGTCTCCCTCTCACACTCTCCTCTAGGTGCTGCTGACTGTCTGTCCCAGTGTCTCCCTCTCACACTCTCCTCTAGGTGCTGCTGACTGTCTGTCCCAGTGTCTCCCTCTCACACTGTCCTCTAGGGGCTGCTGTCTGTCCCAGTGTCCTCCTCTCACACTCTCCACTAGGTGCTGACTGTCTGTCCCAGTGTCTCCCTCTCACACTCTCCTCTAGGTGCTGACTGTCTGTCCCGGTGCCCTCCTCTCGCACTCTCCTCTAGGTGCTGACTGTCTGTCCCAGTGTCCTCCTCTCACTCTCTCCTCTAGGGGCTGACTGTCTGTCCCAGTGTCCTCCTCTCACACTCTACTCTAGGTGCTGACTCTCTGTCCCGGTGTCCTCCTCTCACACTCTCCTCTAGGTGCTGACTGTCTGTCCCGGTGCCCTCCTCTCACACTCTCCTCTAGGTGCTGACTGTCTGTCCCAGTGTCTCCCTCTCACACTCTCCTCTAGGGGCTGCTGTCTGTCCCAGTGTCCCCCTCTCACACTCTCCTCTAGGTGCTGACTGTCTGTCCCGGTGCCCTCCTCTCACACTCCCCTCTAGGTGCTGCTGACTGTCTGTCCCGGTGCCCTCCTCTCACACTCTCCTCTAGGGGCTGACTGACTGTCTGTCCCGGTGCCCTCCTCTCACACTCTCCTCTAGGGGCTGACTGACTGTCTGTCCCGGTGCCCTCCTCTCACACTCTCCTCTAGGTGCTGACTGTCTGTCCCGGTGCCCTCCTCTCACACTCTCCTCTAGGTGCTGACTGTCTGTCCCGGTGCCCTCCTCTCACACTCTCCTCTAGGGGCTGACTGCCTGTCCCAGTGTCCCCCTCTCACACTCTCCTCTAGGGGCTGACTGTCTGTCCCAGTGTGCCCCTCTCACACTCTCCTCTGGGGCTGACTGTCTGTCCTGGTGCCCTCCTCTCACACTCTCCTCTAGGTGCTGACTGTCTGTCCCGGTGTCCTCCTCTCACACTCTCCTCTAGGGGCTGACTGTCTGTCCCAGTGTCCTCCTCTCACACTCTCCTCTCGGTGCTGACTGACTGTCCCGGTGCCCCCCTCTCACACTCTCCTCTAGGGGCTGACTGCCTGTCCTGGTGCCCTCCTCTCACACTCTCCTCTAGGTGCTGACTGTCTGTCCCGGTGCCCTCCTCTCACACTCTCCTCTAGGTGCTGACTGTCTGTCCCGGTGCCCTCCTCTCACACTCTCCTCTAGGTGCTGACTGTCTGTCCCGGTGCCCTCCTCTCACACTCTCCTCTAGGGGCTGACTGTCTGTCCCAGTGTCTCCCTCTCATACTCTCCTCTAGGGGCTGACTGTCTGTCCCAGTGTCCCCCTCTCACACTCTCCTCTAGGGGCTGCTGACTGTCCCAGTGTCCTCCTCTCACACTCTCCTCTCGGTGCTGACTGACTGTCCCGGTGCCCTCCTCTCACACTCTCCTCTAGGGGCTGATTGTCTGTCCCGGTGCCCTCCTCTCACACTCTCCTCTAGAGGCTGACTGTCTGTCCTGGTGCCCTCCTCTCACACTCTCCTCTAGGTGCTGCTGACTGTCTGTCCCAGTGTCTCCCTCTCACACCCTCCTCTAGGGGCTGCTGACTGTCTGTCCCGGTGCCCTCCTCTCACACTCTCCTCTAGGTGCAGACTGTCTGTCCCAGTGCCCTCCTCTCTCACTCTCCTCTAGGTGCTGACTGTCTGTCCCAGTGCCCTCCTCTCTCACTCTCCTCTAGGGGCTGTCTGTCCCGGTGCCCCCCTCTCACACTCTCCTCTAGGTGCTCACTGTCTGTCCCAGTGTCTCCCTCTCACACTCTCCACTAGGGGCTGACTGTCTGTCCCGGTGCCCTCCTCTCACACTCTCCTCTAGGGGCTGACTGTCTGTCCCGGTGTCCTCCTCTCACACTCTCCTCTAGGGGCTGACTGTCTGTCCCGGTGTCCTCCTCTCACACTCTCCTCTATGGGCTGTCTGTCCCGGTGTCCCCCCTCTCACACTCTCCTCTAGGGGCTGACTGTCTGTCCCGGTGTCCTCCTCTCACACTCTCCTCTAGGTGCTGACTGACTGTCCCGGTGCCCTCCTCTCGCACTCTCCTCTAGGTGCTGACTGTCTGTCCCAGTGTCTCCCTCTCACACTCTCCTCTAGGTGCTGCTGACTGTCTGTCCCGGTGTCCTCCTCTCACACTCTCCTCTAGGTGCTGACTGTCTGTCTCAGTGTCTCCCTCTCACACTCTCCTCTAGGGGCTGACTCTCTGTCCCAGTGTCCTCCTCTCACACTCTCCTCTAGGGGCTGACTGTCTGTCCCGGTGTCCTCCTCTCACACTCTCCTCTAGGGGCTGCTGACTGTCTGTCCCGGTGTCCTCCTCTCACACTCTCCTCTAGGGGCTGACTGTCTATCCCGGTGTCCTCCTCTCACACTCTCCTCTAGGGTCTGACTGTCTGTCCCAGTGTCCCCTCTCACACTCTCCTCTAGGGGCTGATTGTCTGTCCCGGTGCCCTCCTCTCACACTCTCCTCTAGAGGCTGACTGTCTGTCCTGGTGCCCTCCTCTCACACTCTCCTCTAGGTGCTGCTGACTGTCTGTCCCAGTGTCTCCCTCTCACACCCTCCTCTAGGGGCTGACTGTCTGTCCCGGTGCCCTCCTCTCACACTCTCCTCTAGGTGCAGACTGTCTGTCCCAGTGCCCTCCTCTCTCACTCTCCTCTAGGTGCTGACTGTCTGTCCCAGTGCCCTCCTCTCTCACTCTCCTCTAGGGGCTGTCTGTCCCGGTGCCCCCCTCTCACACTCTCCTCTAGGTGCTCACTGTCTGTCCCAGTGTCTCCCTCTCACACTCTCCACTAGGGGCTGACTGTCTGTCCCGGTGCCCTCCTCTCACACTCTCCTCTAGGGGCTGACTGTCTGTCCCGGTGTCCTCCTCTCACACTCTCCTCTAGGTGCTGACTGTCTGTCCCAGTGTCTCCCTCTCACACTCTCCTCTAGGTGCTGCTGACTGTCTGTCCCGGTGTCCTCCTCTCACACTCTCCTCTAGGTGCTGACTGTCTGTCTCAGTGTCTCCCTCTCACACTCTCCTCTAGGGGCTGACTCTCTGTCCCAGTGTCCTCCTCTCACACTCTCCTCTAGGGGCTGACTGTCTGTCCCGGTGTCCTCCTCTCACACTCTCCTCTAGGGGCTGCTGACTGTCTGTCCCGGTGTCCTCCTCTCACACTTTCCTCTAGGGGCTGACTGTCTGTCTCAGTGTCTCCCTCTCACACTCTCCTCTAGGGTCTGACTGTCTGTCCCAGTGTCCCCTCTCACACTCTCCTGTAGGTGCTGACTGTCTGTCCCAGTGTCTCCCTCTCACACTCTCCTGTAGGTGCTGACTGTCTGTCCCAGTGTCTCCCTCTCACACTCTCCTGTAGGTGCTGACTGTCTGTCCCAGTGTCCTCCTCTCACACTCTCCTGTAGGTGCTGACTGTCTGTCCCGGTGTCCCCCCTCTCACACTCTCCTCTAGGTGCTGACTGTCTGTCCCAGTGTCTCCCTCTCACACTCTCCTCTAGGTGCTGACTGTGTGTCCCAGTGTCCCCCTCTCACACTCTCCTCTAGGGGCTGACTGTGTGTCCCAGTGTCTCCCTCTCACACTCTCCTCTAGGTGCTGACTGTCTGTCCCAGTGTCTCCCTCTCACACTCTCCTCTAGGTGCTGCTGACTGTCCCAGTGCCCTCCTCTCACACTCTCCTCTAGGTGCTGACTGTCTGTCCCGGTGTCCTCCTCTCACACTCTCCTCTAGGGGCTGACTGTCTGTCCCGGTGCCCTCCTCTCACACTCTCCTCTAGGTGCTGCTGACTGTCTGTCCCGGTGCCCTCCTCTCACACTCTCCTCTAGGGGCTGCTGACTGTCTGTCCCGGTGCCCTCCTCTCACACTCTCCTCTAGGTGCTGACTGTCTGTCCCGGTGCCCTCCTCTCACACTCTCCTCTAGGTGCTGACTGTCTGTCCCGGTGCCCTCCTCTCACACTCTCCTCTAGGGGCTGACTGCCTGTCCCAGTGTCCCCCTATCACACTCTCCTCTAGGGGCTGACTGTCTGTCCCAGTGTCCCCCTCTCACACTCTCCTCTAGGGGCTGACTGTCTGTCCCAGTGTCTCCCTCTCACACTCTCCTCTAGGTGCTGCTGACTGTCTGTCCCAGTGTCCTCCTCTCACACTCTCCTCTCGGTGCTGACTGTCTGTCCCAGTGTCTCCCTCTCACACTCTCCTCTAGGGTCTGTCTGTCTGTCCCAGTGTCCCCCTCTCACACTCTCCTCTAGGTGCTGCTGACTGTCTGTCCCGGTGTCCCCCCTCTCACACTCTCCTCTAGGTGCTGACTGTCTGTCCCGGTGCCCTCCTCTCACACTCTCCTCTAGGTGCTGACTGTCTGTCCCAGTGCCCTCCTCTCACACTCTCCTCTAGGGGCTGACTGTCTGTCCCAGTGCCCTCCTCTCACACTCTCCTCTAGGTGCTGACTGTGTCCCAGTGTCTCCCTCTCACACTCTCCTCTAGGGGCTGACTGTCTGTCCCAGTGTCCCCCCTCTCACACTCTCCTCTAGGTGCTGACTGTCTGTCCCAGTGTCTCCCTCTCACACTCTCCTCTAGGTGCTGACTGTCTGTCCCAGTGCCCTCCTCTCACACTCTCCTCTAGGGGCTGCTGACTGTCTGTCCCGGTGTCCTCCTCTCACACTCTCCTCTAGGTGCTGACTGTCTGTCCCAGTGCCCTCCTCTCACACTCTCCTCTAGGGGCTGACTGTCTGTCCCAGTGTCCTCCTCTCACACTCTCCTCTAGGTGCTGACTCTCTGTCCCGGTGCCCTCCTCTCGCACTCTCCTCTAGGGGCTGACTGTCTGTCCCGGTGTCCTCCTCTCACACTCTCCTCTAGGTGCTGACTGTCTGTCCCAGTGCCCTCCTCTCACACTCTCCTCTAGGTGCTGACTGTCTGTCCCAGTGCCCTCCTCTCACACTCTCCTCTAGGTGCTGCTTTATTTGAGGAATAAACATTGGTTTCTTCCTTGGATCAATATTGATGTGATATGTAAAAGCATCGAACCATACCATCAAAACACTCTGGCTATGTTGGGATCAAATCTTTCGTGCTTATGATTGGAGGACAATTTTCTATCAAATTTTCAGCAAGGATCTTATAATATATTTGGTCATTACTCTCTGCTCTCGTATCAAGCTTCAGATTTATGGGGCTGGATTCTCTGGTCGCCGACGATGAAATTGTGTTCGACGATTGGCTGGAGAATCAAAGTTCCCAATCAAATCGGGGGCGGTGCCACTTGCTTCCCCTCCGAAGCAGCGTACTCGCCACATTACCTGAGGCCCACCCTCCGATGCTCCGCCCTGGCCAGTTGAGCTGCCGATGGCATGGGTTTCTCATGGCCTCACCCATCGGGAGCTCGGCGTGACGGCTGCGGACTCAGTCCGGCACTGCCACAGTCGGGGGAGGGTCGATCCATGGGCAGGGGGGACTTTATCAGGACTTGTCGGCACTGTTGGGAGGTGGTCCGGGGTGCGCAAGCCGGCCAAGGGGCAGGACTATTTCGCAGACGCTGCACGGCGCGGCCGCTGCAGGGCACATGTGTGGCCACAGACTCGGCAATTCTCCAGGCCGTATCGGCAACTGGAGCCGGGTGCTCTACGCTGCCTTGATGCTAGCCCACAGCCAAACAAAGGATCAGCGGCCGTTTTACCCCATTTCCTTCTGTCGGAAAACGCCACCGATCCCTCATGGGGACATAGCCTCAAGATCGGAGAATCCAGCTCATGGTTCTGGGTTCATTTCTCACCTTTTTGCTGATTTGAATGGTTGTGTGAATCTCTTTTCTCTGGAACTGCTGCATCCAGAGATGTGCTGCAGGCGTATAGCTCCTCTGTCTACTGTGTCCTCAAACACATCTTCCGGGATATGGGTCCTTTGGTTTCTTTACTTTTTCATTCACCTTGCCTCCATAAATTCCTTTATCATCTTCTTTCTTTGTCCCGCTCATCTTTTCAGTGACTGGGTTTAAAAGCTCAGCAGGCCCAAGAAGGTAAGTTAAAGAATATTTAATAAACAAATATAAAGGAAAGGCCGCATTGCAGTATGCAGTTCAAAGGTCCCAGCCAGGATGACCGAACATGCCAATCCCAATCTGGGCTGGTTTTATTAGGCAGATTTATGAGCACCGCTAGCAGGGGAGCTCACCTTCTGTGAGTCTCACATGGAGATCGATTGAGGTGTACAGTGGGTCTCATGAGGGCTTTTACACTGGGCTTCCCATAAGTTATACAATTTGATCCCAATGAGGAACTCTATATATGAACTCATGCTCCTCCACAATGCACCTTTCACTCTGTCTGGTTTGTATTGTTTTGCTGCCATTTCCCTGCTGCCTTTCTCTTGATTTAACTGAAGGATAACAAATTGGGTAGTCAGCATCTTCGTCTGTCTACTCACGGCAGTGTCAACATTGGGCACCTAATTTTCCTCATCAGTGTCCCAGTTCACCCTCAGTTGCAGCTGTGCCGTGATAGTGGCCATTTCATTTTTCTATGATTCACTCAGATCTTCTCTCACTTCTGCGCTAATTTAGGGCTGATTGTTTGAATTCTAATTTGACATTAAATCCATTTACAATGTTTGGGTTTTACTCACAGACTCCTGCTGCCACCGTGTTACGTTTGATGCATCGAACGTATTTGCCCGATCTCACCACATGCTGCGTGCGGACTGATACATTGTTAGTTCGGTACACAGGCTGTCGTGCAGTTGTGAGTGATGTGGTGTCCTGGATACTTACGTTTGCATGTGCATGGCGATATAATTCCTGACGCTTTTTGAATAAGATAGCAGTCTAACAATGGCTACATTGTCTGTGTTAACTGGGCAGTAAGGTCACCATGTCAAATTTTGAGGTCTTTCCTGCCCTGCTCACCCCATGATGTGGAGATGCCGGCGTTGGACTGGGGTGAGCACAGTAAGAAGTCTTACAACACCAGGTTAAAGTCCAACATGTTTGTTTCAAACACTAGCTTTCGGAGCACTGCATTCACCTGAGGAAGGAGCTGTGCTCCGAAAGCTAGTGTTTGAAACAAACATGTTGGACTTTAACCTGGTGTTGTAAGACTTCTTACTCTGCTCACCCCAAGAAATGGAAGCGTAAATCGTTCTATGGACTTGTACCACGTTGAGGCTCAGGAAGTTGTGAAGGGGAGAAGAGAAAACTTGGAGGGGAAGAAATGAAATGAAATAAATGAACTAAGATTTAGTCGAGAGATACCCAAATACAGCTCCAGCAACTTGTATTAGTAAATTTAACATCTCAAGGTACACCATGTCCCATGTCTGTGTTCTGGCTTGCTTCAGAAAAAATCTCATGAATAATTAAGTCCACAGAAGAACAAAAAACAGTTCGAAAATTAATGCCGTGGAAGCTTTAAAGAGCAGTCAGTGTGGGTTTGGAAGCAACGGAGTTCAATATCACAGATTTACTGTTGTTCCCCTGTGAAAGTGATGAGTATGTGTGATTTACTTGCGACCTCAGGAAATATTTGAGCAAGTTCCAAACACACAATTTAATTCGATAGAAAACACATTTCCTCCTCCTCCATTTTAGAATGTGAAATAAATTGGGATGGATTACTGCCGGTGGAGGTTGCTCCTCCTCTTCCTTACTAATTGAATCAGATTTCTCAGAATGTGATGACGACCTTAATCATTTTTGACTTCAAAACAGTTTCAACACTTCAAGGTGCCTGCTTTGTAACTTTAAATGGAATTTCATTCTTGAATTCAAATGAGTTTTGTTGTGCAATCACCTGAAATTTCAGTAGCAATTCAACTCAAGGATTAAATCATTTTAAATTGCACTGAGTGATGGAAGTGTCTGACAGCAGGTTTTCTTTCATTCCAATCAGGTTTTCCTCTTGTTAAACTTTTAAGAGGTCAGTAAATTATATTCATACTGGCACAGTTTCCTTTGCCATTGCGAAGGGTAGTTCAAAGAATGCAGCCTCTCTCTGCTGTCTCTCGGACCACTGCATTGCATGAGGCTGAGTCTCCCCCAGGGACCCCTGGTGGTCTTATACCTGCAAGTGGGATCTTGGAGACTCAGTGTCAGGCAGACATTTGTGAAGGACATGGAAAGACCATGGGCTGCATTTTCATGGAGGAGGCAGGAATTAGGAGGTGGCATCATTGCCAGGTGGCAAATCAACCCCCATTTCACGGTGTGCGGGCACCACTGGCGGGGCCAGCATTCATTGCCCATCCCTAATTTCCCTTGAGAGGGTGGTGGTGAGCTGCCTTCTTGAACGGCTGCAATCCCTGTGGTGTAGGTGCACCCACTGTGCTATTAGGGAGGGGGTTCCAGGATTTTGACCCAGCGACAGTGAAGGAACGGCGATATTTTCCAGGTCTAGGTCTTGGAGGGGAACTTCCCGGCGATGAGGTTCCCAGGTATCTGTTGCCCTTGTCCTTCTAGGTGGTAAACGTAGATTGGGAACGTGGAAGTGAACCTAATTTTGGTTGAGGTGGGAGCCCAATTGGTGAGCGATGGGTTTGTCGACCATTATGGGTGGCACGATAGCACGGTGGTTAGCACTGTTGCTTCACAGTGCCAGGGTCCCAGGTTCGATTCCCGGCTTGGGTCACTGTCTGTGCAGAGTCTGCACGTTCTCCCCGTGTCTGCGTGGGTTTCCTCCGGGTGCTCCTGTTTCCTCCCACAAGTCCCGAAAGACGTGCTTGTTAGGTGAATTGGACATTCTGAATTCTCCCTCTGTGTATCCGAACAGACGTCAGAATGTGGCGACTAGGGGATTTTCACAGTAACTTCATTGCAGTGTTAATGTAAGCCTACTTGTGACAAGAAAGATTATTTTTATTGCTATTATTATTATATCCCCAGGCTGTAAACCACCCATCTGAGGAAAACTTACATTCTGCATCTGCTCTGTCGAGTCCTAAGAGAATAATGCCTGTTTCAATTAGGTCATTTCTCATTCTTCACTACTCTCGACTGTAGAATATAAGCCCAGGCTCACCTCTTGCATTAAAGGTAAGAGGAAATGGTGGATCGCGAAGGTTGGCCAGCGTGGGTGGGCAACTTCTTCACCCAAATGATGGGCCGAATGATGGGCAGTTGGTACAAATGGGTCCCAGGCAAAACGGTTTGAAATACACTGCTTTATAGAAATTTTGTTTGTGAAAGAAAGATCTTTTGACACTGCTTTAAAGAAATGATCTGACTCCTGTCAGACCCATGCAGAAACTCTGGCTGTATGTCTTCAGAAGATGCTTCTCAGCTTGTTTCAGCTCCCCTTTATTTTTCAGGTAAGTCTGCACTGCATTAAAGACTTTTAATCTCTTTTAACTGAACTGAAATGTGAGAAAAACTGCTGCATTTCTTGAGACAGAGTCATTTAAATCAGAACTGCACTGAGTTGTTTTCTGCAAAATACTTGACAGCTTAGCTCCACCCAGTAATGACAACGTTTCTCCAAACTGAAATATAATTAACTCCACAGGGAATCCCCTGAAGCAAAATAAATTTCTTTACCACAAGCTTTTTATGATGCTTTAATTGAACCCCTGGCTCCCAATCGTTCAAACTCGGATTTATGTTAAAACATGACTGCAGCAGTCACATATATAAACCTTTCTGCCTTTAATCCTTTCTGCATTAAATACCTAGAATACAATACATCTGAATTTCCTACATTCATCACAGCATCAGCTTTCTGGGAAGTTTCAAGATTTGAAAAAAAGCTGACTAAAAGACATGGGGCCAGACAGAAGGCCTAGTAAAAAGAGGAAGAAATTCAGAACAAAGAAAAAGCCTATTTTTCAAAAAAGACTACAGTTAGAAACAACACCTGCTCAAAGGAGGCACTTCAGAGTTCATTAAGAACATAAGAACATAAGAACTAGGAGCAGGAGTAGGCCATCTGGCCCCTCGAGCCTGCTCCGCCATTCAATTAGATCATGGCTGATCTTTTGTGGACTCAGCTCCACTTTCCGGCCCGAACACCATAACCCTTAATCCCTTTATTCTTCAAAAAACTATCTATCTTTACCTTAAAAACATGTAATGAAGGAGCCTCAACTGCTTCACTGGGCAAGGAATTCCATAGATTCACAACCCTTTGGGTGAAGAAGTTCCTCCTAAACTCAGTCCTAAATCTACTTCCCCTTATTTTGAGGCTATGTCCCCTAGTTCTGCTGTCACCCACCAATGGAAACAACCTGCCCGCATCTATCCTATCTATTCCCTTCATAATTTTAAATGTTTCTATAAGATCCCCCCTCATCCTTCTAAATTCCAACGAGTACAGTCCCAGTCTACTCAACCTCTCCTCATAATCCAACCCCTTCAGCTCTGGGATTAACCTAGTGAATCTCCTCTGCACACCCTCCAGCGCCAGTACGTCCTTTCTCAAGTAAGGAGACCAAAACTGAACACAATACTCCAGGTGTGGCCGCACTAACACCTTATACAATTGCAACATAACCTCCCTAGTCTTAAACTCCATCCCTCCAGCAATGAAGGACAAAATTCCATTTGCCTTCTTAATCACCTGTTGCACTTGTAAACCAACCTTCTGTGACTCATGCACTAGCACACCCAAGTCTCTCTGAACAGCGGCATGCTTTAATATTTTATCATTTAAATAATAATCCCGTTTGCTGTTATTCCTACCAAAATGGATAACCTCACATTTGTCAACATTGTATTCCATCTGCCAGACCCTAGCCCATTCACTTAACCTATCCAAATCCCTCTGCAGACTTCCAGTATCCTCTGCACTTTTCGCTTTACCACTCATCTTAGTGTCATTTGCAAACTTGGACACATTACCCTTGGTCCCCAACTCCAAATTATCTATGTAAATTGTGAACAATTGTGGGCCCAACACTGATCCCTGAGGGACACCACCAGCTACTGATTGCCAACCAGAGAAACACCCATTTATCCCAACTCTTTGCTTTCTATTAACAGTGACAGTGAAGAGCTATAAAAACAAACAAAGCTAATCCCTCCTTTGAAATATCTTGGACCTGTCAATCGCAATGCTTATGAAAATTAATAGACTGTGATCTACCGGTGGTGCACGCGAGCGGAGGGGTCGCGTGGAGATAGGCTCCCACTGGTCAGCGGCATTTTGGTGTTTTCCGGGGGTTTCCCCGTGGTTTCGCCGGTCATGATTTCTTCGGCTGTTGGGGCCTGAGGGACGGCCGCTGGATCGGGCAGGCTTGGAGCCGGTGGGGACCCCCATGATCAGAGGAGCAGAGGCATTGAGCCCGAAACAAGCGGTGGGGGAGGAGCGTGGCCTGAGGCGAGGCCTGAATCCAGCACAGATGTAGAGGGGGAGCAGCGCACACCGCCTGGCCCCCCCGCTGAAATCCATGTTTGAGGTGTTTGAAGTCTGGTCCCAGAAGAGATGTTTTGAACTTTGATTTTTGAAAAAAAAATTTTACCTTAAAAAGAAAAGTTTTTTTAAAAAAATTATTTATTAGAATTTTTTTAAATTTAATTTTTAAATTTATTTTATTATTTCATAATTTTATTTTATTGTTTATCTCGAGATTGAAGAAAGAAGGAGAAAAATGCTAAGTGGTTAAGGGATGCCAAAAACAGCTGTGAAGAAGGGAGGAAACGTGGGTTCGCCGCCAAAGGAGAGGACCAGTAAAAGCGCTGACAAGATGGCGGATCCTGGACCGTGTGGTGACACCGCACTACTTACAGTGGAAAGGATGACTGAGGTGATGGCTGTGGAGCTGGAGGAGCAGTTTGCGAGACACGTGGACGTGTTGAGGAAGGAGATGGTGGTCACACTGAGATCATTGGTGGAAGAGGCAGTCGCCCCGGTGAGGGTGGATGTGGCAAAGACATTGGCTGAAGTGAGAGGACAGGGTGAAAAGATGAAGGAAGTGGAGGAGGCCATGTCGCAGCACAGTGACCAGCTCACCTCAATGGGAGACGAACTACAGAGGGTGGTGGAGGTCAACAGAGGACTCCAAGCAAAACTTGAGGACTCGGAGAACCGCTCGAGGCGGCAAAATCTGAGAATTGTGGGCTTGCCTGAAGGGGCAGAGGGCTCAAGGCCAACTGAGTACTTTGCTAAGAGGCTGGCGGAGTAAATGCGGAAGGGTGAAGACCCCTCCTGGTATGAACTGGACCGAGCTCATCGGTCGTTAAGGCCGAAACACTAAGTCAATGAGCCGCCTAGAGCAGTCTGCTTCCATAAATGCAGCATGAAGGAGAAGGTGGTAAAATGGATGAAGCAGAAGCGGAAGGGGCTGGTTTAGCACACTGGGCTAAATCACTGGCTTTTAAAAAGCAGACCAAGGCAGGCCAGCAGCACGGTTCAATTCCCGTACCAGCCTCCACGAACAGGTGCCAGAATGTGGCGACTAGGGGCTTTTCACAGTAACTTCATCGAAGTCTACTCGTGACAATAAGCAATTTTCATTTCATTTCATTTCAGTGGGATGATGCTTGAGTTCGAATTTACCAGGACTTGACGATGGAGTTGGCAAAGAGACGAGCTACGTTCAGCCGAGTGAAGGCGGCACTACACAAGGGCCTGCGATTTGGTATGGTATAAGCTGAGGGTGACGTACAACACCAAAGATTTTTATTTTGAAACGGTGGAGACGGCTGAGGCGTTCACGAAGGCTTGGGACAGATGTGAGGAGGGGATTCTGGGAAGGGGATCGATGTTAATAATGGAAAGGGACGGGTCAGGCTCATGGGGCAGGGCCTGGTGGTATGATGATGGTGGATAAGAAGTGGGGGGGAGGTGAGAGACCCCCAGTTAGGATAGTCATGTGGAACATGAGGAGGCGCGGAGGCCCAGTCAAGAGGTCAAGGGTGCTAGTGCATCTTAAAAGTTTGAAAGCCGATATAGCAATGCTGCAGGAGACTCACCTGAGGGTGAAGGACCAGGTGAGACTTAAAAAAGGCTGGGTTAGTCAGGTGTTTCTTTCTGGATTTTACGGAAGGGCTTGAGGGGTAGCGGTAATGGTCAGCAAAAGGGTACGGTTTCAGATGGAGAAGGTGGTGGCAGATCAGAGGGGTAGGTATATAATTGTGACAGGGGTGTTGGAGGGGAGGCTTATGGTGCTGGAAGTGTATATGGTCCCAATTGGAACGATGTGGGATTCTTGAAGGTGTGTGGGGCCATCCCCAACTTGGACACACACAAACTGATAGTGGGGGGGGTCTGAAACTTGGTGCAGGATCCAAAAATGGACAGGTTACGGCCGCGCTCATCAGTCCCGTAAGGGGGGTGAAGGCGCTGGCTGGAAATTGGTGAACCTTTGGAGGTTTCTGCACCCGAGGGAGCGGGACTACTCGTTTTTCTCAACAGTCCATAAGGTGGACTCGTGGATTGACGTTTTCCTGCTGGGGCATGCGCTGCTGGCTGGGGTTAAAGGGTCGGAGTACTCGGCAATTGCAATATCAGATCACGCTCCACATTGGGTGGATATGGTGCTGGAGAAGGGGATGGTACAGAGACCAGGGTGGAAGTTAGATGTGAGAATATTGGGGGACGAGGGTTCTGTGACAAAATTGAAATAGTAATCGAGGAATATGTAGGTTTCAACTGTGTGGGTGAAGTGTCAAAGGCAGTTGTCTGGGAGGCTTTAAAGGCGGTGGTGAGGTGATCTCGTTCAAGGCTAGGCTAGACAAAGAGGAGAGTTGGAGCAGCAGAGGGTAATAGATGAGATGATGGAGGTAGACAGGAGGTATGCCGACGATAGGGACCCAGCGTAGTTGGAAAAGAGGAAGGAACTACAGGCGAGCTTTGACCGACTGTCCACCAGGAAGGTGGTACGTCAATTGAGCCGAGCAAGGGGGCCAGTTTACGAGCATGGAGAGAAGCTGGGCCATATGTTGGCGGGTCAGCTCTGTAGGGAGACTGCGGTAAGGGAAATTGTCCAGGGGCGGAACAGGGCAGGGAAGTTGGTGGTAGCTCCAGATCAGATTAACAGGGTCTTTAATGAATTCTATGAGCGGTTATACAGGTCAGAGCCACCTGGGAGAGGCCGGGAGATGCAGGAATTTCTAGATGGGCTGGAATACCCGAGGTTAGGGGAGGGGGATAGGGCTATATTAGAGGGGGTGATAATGGAGCAGGAGATAAAAGATGCGATTGGGAGGATGCAGTTGGGGAAGGTGGCAGGGCCGAATGGGTTTCCGGTGGAATATAATAAAAAATTCAAAAATAAGCTGATACCGCTGAAGGTGGGGATGTTTGAGGAGGCGATAGGGAAGGGGGTCATACCACAAACTTTGGGCCAGGCATCAATTTCCCTATAACTTAAGAAAGATAAGGATCCGACGGAGTGTGGGTCGTATAGGCCCATCTCACTTTTAAACGTGGACGTAAAGATATTGGCAAAGGTACTGGCAGGTAGGCTGGAGGAGTGCCTCCCGAATGTGATAGGTGAAGATCAGATGGGGTTTGTGTGAGGGAGGCAGCTGTTTTCGAACATTAGGAGGGTATTGAACGTGGTTATGGCACCGGCGGAGGGGAAGGAAACAGATGTGGTTCTGGCATTGGATGCCGAGAAAGCGTTTGACCGGGTAGAATGTGGGTAGAATGGGGGTAGAATGGGGGTACTTGATGGCAGTTCTAGAGCGGTTTGGAATTGGACCCAGATTTGTGGACTGGGTAAAGGTAATATGTAAGGAGCCAAGGCCCAGTGTCCACACAAATAACATCAGTTCAGAATACTTTCCTCTCCATTGTGGGACTAGGCATGGATGTCCTATGTACCCCCGGCTGTTTGCACTTGCGATTGAGCCATTGGCCATCGCATGAAGAAGTTTGGGGATATGGAAAGGGATAGTGCAGAGTGAAGAGGACATAGGATGTCCTTATATGCCGATGATTTGCTGTTGTACGTGTCGGAACCGAGTGTGTCAATTAGGGGAATACTGGAGCTGCTTCGGTTGTTCGGGTCTTTCTCAGGGCACAAATTAAAACTGGACAAGAGTGAATATTTTGTGGTGTCTCGGCCAGGGGTGAGGGCCGGGGTGGGGGGGTTGCCATTCCGTAGGGCAGGGACTCACTTTAGAAACCTGGGGGTGCAGGTTGCTCAAGGTTGTGGGGGGCTCCGTAGGTACAACATTTCTAGTCTGGTGGGGAGAGTGAAAGCGGATCTGGCAAGGTGGGATGGTCTCCCTCTGTCACTGGCGGGTCGGGTACAGGCGGTTAAAATGAATGTGTTGCCGCGATTTCTGTTTATTTCTCAATGCCTACCGATTTTCCTCCCAAAGGCATTTTTAGAGATTGAAGGGATGTTTACCTCATTCATATGGGGAGGGAAGGTAGCCAGAATTAGAAAGGTGCTACTACAGAGGGGAAGGCAGGCAGGGGGTTTGGGTCTTCCGAACCTGATGTATTATTACTGGGCGGAGAATGTGGAGAAGGTACGGAGCTGGGTCAGAGAGGTTGACTCCCAACGGGTCAGAATGGAAGAGAGTTTGGGTAGGGGTTCGGGATTGAAGGCGCTAGCGACAGCGCCACTCCCGACGGCCCCGGGGAGATACTCAGGGAGTCCGGTAGTGATAGCTTTGTTGAGAATTTGGAGGCAGGTTCGACAGCACTTCGGGTTGGGGGCTGGGTCAAGGGAAATGCCGATTCGGGGGAACCATAGATTTGAGCCAGGGAAGTGGGATGGAAATTTTCCGAGATGGGAGGAGAAAGGAATTAGGGCACTGAAAGATTTGTTTCTTGGGGGTCGTTTTGCGGGATTGGAGGAGCTGGGAGCAAAGTATGGCTGGAGCAGGGGGAAATATTTAGATACATGCAGATTCGAGACTTTGCCAGAAAGGAGATAGAGAGCTTCCCAGTAGAGCCAGCTTCCACATTGCTGGAGGAGGTGCTGACGACAGGGGGACTGGAGAAGGGGGTAGTATCGGCGATTTACAGGACTATTTTGGAGGAGGTGAAGGCGCCGCTGGAAGGGATCAAGGCAAAGTGGGAGGAAGAGTTGGGAGAGGGTGTGGAGGAGGGGTTCTGGTGATGAAGCTCCGGAGGGTGAATGCCTCCACCTCGTGTGTGAGGTTGGGGCTGATACAGCTGAAGGTGGTGTATAGAGCGCACCTTACAAGGGCGAGGATGAGCCGGCTCTTTGAGGGGGTAGAAAACGTGTGTGAACGATGCAGGGGGGCCCTCCGCAAACCAGGTTCATATGTTTTGGTCCTGTCCAAAGCTGGAGCATTACTGGAAGGAGGTGTTTAGGGTAAAGTGGTGCACGTGAAACTGGACCCGGGCCCTCGGGAGGCCATATTCTGGGTGTCGGACCAGCCGGGGTTGGAAACGGGCGTGGAGGCAGATGTTGTAGCCTTCGCCTCGTTGATCGCCTGAAGGCGGATC
This sequence comes from Scyliorhinus canicula, assembly GCF_902713615.1. Lineage (NCBI taxonomy): Eukaryota > Metazoa > Chordata > Chondrichthyes > Carcharhiniformes > Scyliorhinidae > Scyliorhinus > Scyliorhinus canicula. The sequence continues at coordinate 207,328,677 of NC_052150.1, read as the reverse complement.
CTGTTAGGATGGAGATCAACCTCTCCACCCTGTGCCCTGGCGTGGCGGGGCAAGCGGGGACTGTATGTGTTAATGGTGGACTATGGGTGATTCCTGATTCCTCTCTGTCATTTGTTTATGTTAACATGCGGGCTAATGTTTGGGGGTTTGGTGGGAGGATGGGATTGTTGTGATTGATATGGGGATTGACATTACATTCGTTACTGATTATTGTTTATTGTTAGGTGTAAAATTGGGAGAAAATGTGAGAAAGGAGGAGAATAAAAAAATATTTTTATAAAAGTTACAGACTGCGAAGTTGAACGCAAACAATGCAGTTAAAGCTTTCATACTTTTCAGCAATCACATGGGCTTGAGAAAGTTAAAGGGGAATGAAATGGAATACAAAAAAGGACTTCAAAGGTTTCCAACAAATAAAAAAGAACACTTTGCTCTTTGATGCTGACATGCTGGGAGTTTTAAGGCGACAGAGAGAAGTATTTTACCTTCATCTTACAGATCATTGATATCGACATGCTGGGAAAGAGTTTAAAGGTTTTCAAGACTTGCCACACAATCCCCATCCTGGGAAAGACCCTCGACCTGAGCCCTTCAGTTCAGCCCAAGAACCCCCAGCCCTCATTTCCTCTGAAGGACCCTCCTCGCCACCCATGATGTAAGTATAGAGAGGGTATCCACACACTTGTGAGTCCACGGTGCCTGGTCCCCACTTTCAAGGACAAGCACTGATTGGTGCCCATGGGACTTCCAACTGTGGAGGGAGCAGGATCCCGGGAGGCCACAGCATTCCACTTCAAACTCGCTCATGAGATTGAAATGAATGCAAATGCATTTTGATCAGGTTCCCGTCATTTCTTGGCAAGAAACTGATTTCGCCAGAAGGTGGGCCCAGAGACTCACGACGGGATTGGCGCCCGGCGAGAATCCCATTTTGGTCCTTACACCCAATTCAACAGGTCAGTGGGAATCCCGGCTAGGGCTGAAGGTCCTGGAGAATTGCCCACATCATCCTGCATGAGAGGACCACCTGGTGTCACATATTGCTTTGACCATGATATATTTTCCTTGTCCCTGCTCCAACTATAATTGCAATGGATTCATGGAAACTAAAAAAAGGCACACAAGTTATAAACAAAGTAAAAAAAAATGTACGACTGCCTCACAGGATTCAGCTGCAGCATTGCAGATTAAATTCAAGGATGTGACTAGAACATGGGATGAATAATACACAGGGGCTTGCATTGTTCAGTCTTGCTTGTAGACCTGAATATTTTCCTGCCATGCTTGCAGCATTATTGAAGCTCTGTCCACGACAAATTTTGATGTCCAAACCTAAATCTGCAATGATTTACAAAACAGTTTTCTCCAGGCACTCAGAAGTTTTAGATTGCAGCTGGACAAAACCAAGAAATCAGTCCACAAATTCACAATCGCTAGTGACATATCTTAAAATAATGTTAATTCATAGAATCATAGAATTCACAGTGCAGAAGGAGGCCAATCAGCCCATCAAGTCTGCACCAGCCCCCGGAAAGAGCACCCACTCAAGTCCGTGCCTCCACCCTATCCCTGTAACCCAGTAACCCCACTTAACCTTTTTTGGACACTCAGGGCAATTTAGCACGGCCAATCCACCTAACCTGCACATCTTTGGACTGTGGGAGGAAACCGGAGCACCCGGAGGAAACCCACGTAGACACGGGGAGAACATGCAGACTTCGCACAGACAGTGACCCAGCGGGAATTGAACCTGGGGCCCTGGTGCTGTGAAGCAACTGTGCTAACCTCTGTGGTAACGTGATGCCCTCTGTGCTACCATGCTGCCCTAAATTAATTGGTACACATAACTCACATCTGGTGTTGAATCAACAATTATGGAATAGTACTTAACATAAAGATTGAGGCCTGAAGCAGATTGGGATAAAGAGTGAGGGTGGGAGCACAGTGGTTAGCACAGTTGCTTCACAGCACCAGGGTCCCAGGTTCGATTCCCGGCTTGGGTCACTGTCTGTACGGAGTCTGCACGTTCTCCCTGTGTTTGCGTGGGTTTCCTCCGGGTGCTCCGGTTTCCTCCCACAGTCCAAAGATGTGCAGGTTAGGTGGAGTGGCCATGCTAAATTGCCCCTTAGTCTAAAATGGTTAGGTGGGGGTTACTGGGTTACGGGGATAGGGTGGAGGTGTGGGCTTAGGTAGGGTGCTCTTTCCAAGGATTCGATGGGCCAAATGGCCTCCTTCTGCACTGTAAATTTTATGATATTTTCCTTCAGTAGTGAATTGGTTTCTGAACTGCTCTGAATTATAGTGATGAAGTTGGCATAGGTTATGTGTGTTAAAACGTTTATCTTCTCTGAACCACAATATTGAGAACTTTTCAAATGCTCTTTGACAAGTTCATCAAATTCACTGACATATTCAAGGCAGGCTAAAAAATTACCTCTTTGACTTGACACTGGATAGAATTTGGATTTAATTTATTGTCACGTGTACCAAAGTATAGTGTTCTGCGTATAGTATGAAAAAATATCGGGGCCGCGATTCTCCAAAGTGGAGACTAAGTGTTCGCTCGAAACGGGTATGGGAACAACCGATTTTAGGCGCTGGAGCGGTTCACGCCGTTCCAGCCTCCCTTCCCGGCGCCAAATGTGCCAACCCGCGCATGCGCGGGGGACCTCTTCAGCGTGCCGGCCCCTACGCAACATGGCATGGGGATTCAGGGGCCCGCCGTGCAACAAAGTAGGCCCGGGGGGCAGAGAAGTCGGCACCGATCGCGGGCCAGACCCTATCGGAGGCACCCCCCCGGGATGGAGACTCCTCCGCCCCTCACCCACAGGCCACCCCCCAACTCTTCGTGCAGAGTTCCCGCCGGCAGCAACCAGGGGTGGACGGCACAGACGGGACTCTTCCATTTCCGCATGGCCGCTCGGCCCACCCAGGCCGGAGAATCGGTGGGCCGGCTGCGGACAGCGGCCCGCGACCGCGCCGCGCCAAAATGGCACCGATTCACCGCACCTCAGAAAATCGCGAGCCGGCGTCGGGGTGGCGTGGTGCGGCTGCGGCGATTCTCCGGTCCGGCACGGGGCTCGGAGAATCGCGCCCAAGACATACATAAATACACAAGGTAAATACACAGACACAGGCATCGGGTGAAGCATACGGAGTGTAGTACTACTCAGTAGAGAAGATATGTGAATAGATCAGCTCAGTCCACAAGAGGGTCATTCAGGAATCTGGTAACAGCGGGGAAGGAGCTGTTTTTGAACCTGTTCGTACATGTTCTCAGACTTTGTATCTCCTGCCCAATAGAAAAAGTTGGAAGAGAGAATAACCCGGTTGGGAGGGGTCTTTGATTATGCTGCCCGCTTTCCCAAGGCAACAGGAAGTGTAGATGGAGCAACGGATGGGAGACGGGTTTGTGTGATGGACTGGGCTGTGTTCACGACTCTCTGTAGTTTCTTGCGGTCCTGGGCTGAGCAGTTGCCATACCAGGCTGTGATGCAGCCCGATAGGATGCTTTCTATGGTACATCTGTAAAAGTTGGTAAGAGTCAATGTGGACATGCCGAATTTCCTCAGTTTCCTGAGGAAGTATAGGCGCTGTTGTGCTTTCTTGGTCACAGCGCGATGTGGGTAGACCAGGACAGATTGTTGGTGATGTGCACACCTAGGAATTCGAAGCTGACAACCAACTCCAGCTCGGCCCCATTGATGCAGACAGGGGTGTGTACGATACTTTGTTTTCCGAAGACAATAATAATAATGTTTATTCGTGTAATAATCTTTATTAGTGTCACAAGTAGGCTTATATTGACATGCAATGAAGTTACTGTGAAAATCCCCGAGTCGCCACACTCCGGCCCCTGTTCGGGTACACTGAGGGAGAATTCAGAATATCCAATTCATCGAACAAGCACATCTTTTCGGACTTGTGGGAGGAAATCGGAGCCTCACTGCTGGATCAGGCTACCTCACTGGCTGTCTGGCCTTGCCCCGCCCTCGGTTGCTAAGCCCACCTCAACCCACGGCCTGGGGTTTGGGTTGCCCCGTTGCTGCCCTCAACGACCGTCGCCACCTCCTCGCACCTAACTCTGAGCTCTGCTCAGCGACGATGTTGAGATTTGTGCTGGCTTACTGGCTACCTGCCTGTCTATCTCACCTCCTCAGCCCTGGGTCAGGAAGCTGTGGGAAGAATAGTTACACATGGGAGCCTTTCATTGGTTCAGCTGATGATGCAAGCGTTCAATACACAAAAGACAGCAGTATTCAAAAACTAAAAGGTACTCAAAAAGACATTTGTCGAAATTTTACCTGAGGGGGCAGGGTCCTTGTCCCATCGTAAAAATCAGGACAATCCATTCTTAATTGGCTGGCTTGCCCTGCAGCCATTAGGTACAAGACCCCCTCCCCACCTTTGCCCAGCCACCAGTCCGTCAGGGTGCACCTGGCGGGCTGGATATTTAGCGTCTGCCTCCCCTGCCAGGGCTGAAATCCCAGCTTTGCGGCAGGAGCAGACCTTTAGCAGCCCATTAGTTGACCACTCAAGGGCATTAATTGATTGCTTGTCGCTGGTAAGGTCATAGCTGGGGATGAAGGTAGATGCTGGAGACAGTGACACTGGCATGGTGCCCTCACCAACCTACCCCCAGCTGGGGGTTTGGGGAGGGGTGTGAGGGAGCTGTAAAATTCTGGCAATGTTGCAGCGAACTGTTTGGCTCTCATTTTACACAATTTAACAAGCTATGCAGTCAAACAATCTGTACACCGGCTTTCAATTTTTCATCCTATTATTAGCTATTGTACGACTAATTACTCTACTGTTCCCGTACCAGCCTCCCCGGACAGGCGCCGGAATGTGGCGACTAGGGGCTTTTCACAGTAACTTCATTGAAGCCTACTCGTGACAATAAGCGATTTTCATTTTTCATTTTTGCATACTGCATATTAGTTGTTAACATTATCATTTGTTATTATTACGACAACTCAATCACTAAAATGGTGAATGCAATTGCAGTAGCAGCAATGTTCTGTGCTCCTTTTAATAAATTCCTTCAGGAGGCCAGCCAGGCGTCAGCTCACCTTGAAGCTATTTTGAGTCAGCTGTGATGCGTTAGCTGGCATGCCGGGGGACATGATTTATGGCCGCTATTTCTGTCCTCTGCTAGTGGCCACCCTCCTTATGATGGTAAATTGAGTAAATTAGGCCTACACTATCTTTTAATAATCTTCATTATTGTCACAAGTAGGCTTGCATTAACACTGCAATGAAGTTACTGTGAAAACCCCCTAGTCGCCACACTCCGCCGCCTGTTCGGGTACACAGAGGGTGAATTCAGAATGTCCAAATTACCTAACAAGCACGTCTTTTGGGACTTGCGGGAGGAAACTGGAGCACCCGGAGGAAACCCACAAAGACACAGGGAGAACGTGCAGACTCTGCACAGACAGTGACCCAAGCTGGGAATCGAACCTGGGGCCCTGGTGCTGTGAAGCAACAGTGCTAACTGCCCTCCGCAATGACCCGCTCCTTAGTTTTGCAGGCTTTGAGGAAGAGATTGTTGTTGTTACACCATGCCACTAGGTTCTCTATGTCCCTCCTGTACTCTCACTCATTATTGTTCGACATCCGACCCACTACGGTCATGTCATCAGCAAATTGGTATATGGAGTTGGAGCCATATCTTGCCACGCAGCAGCACAGTGGTTAAAGTCCTCGACCCTGAAGAAGGCCTCCCGGTATTCACTGTTATTTATAACGGTTTACAATTCATCAAGTACCTTCTTCACTTCTGCCTGGGGTGGGATGTAGACTGCCGTGATGATGGCAGAAATGAACTCCCATAGAAGGTAGTACGGGCGGCACTTTACAGTCAGGTATTCCAGATCTGAGGGGAAGTAAGTCACCATGGTCACCATACCCAAGCACCAGGATGAGTTGATGAGGAGACAAACCCCTCCACCCTTCGCTTTGCCTGATGACGCGGTGCAGTCCGTCCGGTGAATTGAGAAGCCATCAGGTTATATGGCACAGTCCGGTGAGGCGGAGGTGAGCCATATCTCTGTGAAACAGAGCACACAGCAGTCTCTTACTTCTCTCTGAGAGGTAAGTCTCGCGTTAAGTTCATTCAGCTGGTTTTCGATCGCTTGGACGTTTGCCATGAGCATGTTTGGGAGAAGAGGCTTGAAACCGCGTTGTTTTAGTTTCACCTGCAGACGGCCGCGTTTCCCTCGCTTCCTCAGTCGGTGGCTGCTTCTGGATGGTCACCAGATTGGATGGGAGAAATCTGACCTTGTGGAAAGTAAGTGGTTGCATCTGGTGGGGTCCAGGGTGCTGGTTGCGAATTCGGGGTTGCTAAGGGTAGCATGTTCACAAACCAGTCAGACCCCAGGGTTGTGTGAGGAAGGATCTACCTTTTGGAGCTTTTGGGTCCTCGCTTGGGATTTCCATCATTTTGAGGCCTTTAGTCTGTGTTTGGGTCGCAGGCAGGTCTTCCTGCGTCAGGACAGGCCGGGTCCCATGTTTGGTTCAAGTGTTGGTAGTCTGGTGGTGCTTTCCTGGAATAATGACCTTGGAGTAGGCCTAGTCGGGACTCCATGTGGATTCTCCTCCTTTCCCCAATCTGCCGGTAAGTTGGGGCGCTGGGCAGGCCTCTCTGAGTCGGGTCGCTGGGCCGTCTCATGCGCGGGGCTGGGTCGGGGGTTCCGGCAGCTGGATTTGGCACTCCGAGAACTGGCGTCGCTTCCCAAGCCGGGTCGGGTGCACCGGGAGTTGGGCCGGGTCCTCTGCGAGGTCAGGGCCAGACCTCCAGGTTGGGCCTCATCCACTTGCAGGTTGTGGTCAGGGTCGGGTCGTTGGAAGAAACCTGCCGGGTCGGGTCATGTGGGCCGGACCACAGCCTTCTGAGGATCTTCAGACCTGCAAGGGAACATAAAAGTGAAAGATTAGAATTAGTGTTAGAATTAAATTTTAAATGGTAATATGGTTATAAGTGACGTATGAGGAGGATCTGTGTGAGAGAGCTTGCAGAGAAGCACCACATTCCAGCACCATCTTGAGAGTGTTTGACTGGTGACTCATCACGTCCCCTTAAAGGAAGTCTCAAAGAAGACAGCAGTTTGACTGTGACAACAAAACGTCTCAGCACTTTCCTCCAGTCAGAACACTTCTATTCAGACTGAGCCAATTCTTCCAGATAGTTTACATCTTTGAATAAATGCACACACACAGCTTTAATACTAGCTTTGGAAGTTTCATGATCATAAGAACATAAGAACTAGGAGCAGGAGTAGGCCATCTGGCCCCTCGAGCCTGCTCTGCCATTCAATGAGATCATGGCTGATCTTTTGTGGACTCAGCTCCACTTTCCGGCCCAAACACCATAACCCTTAATCCCTTTATTCTTCAAAAAACTATCTATCTTTACCTTAAAAACATGTAATGAAGGAGCCTCAACTGCTTCACTGGGCAAGGAATTCCATAGATTCACAACCCTTTGGGTGAAGAAGTTCCTCCTAATCTCAGTCCTAAATCTACTTCCCCTTATTTTGAGGCTATGTCCCCTAGTTCTGCTTTCACCCGCCAGTGGAAACAACCTGCCCGCATCTATCCTATCTATTCCCTTCATAATTTTAAATGTTTCTATACGATCCCCCCTCATCCTTCTAAATTCCAACGAGTACAGTCCCAGTCTACTCAACCTCTCCTCATAATCCAACCCCTTCAGCTCTGGGATTAACCTAGCATGATAACATCAGCATGATCCCTTCCAACATTTCTCCAGTTAGAGTACCCCTCGATGAATGCTTGTTGCCCTTTATTAGGGTCAGGGAATAACTTGCAAACATTTGTAAATCAACAAATTTCTCCTTTCCGTCATCCCATTTCTCTTCACCCTCAGAAACCGGGACTTATGAAGACTTCTAAACTGCTTTCGGCCTCCAACCTTAAACTCTTCCCAAATTTTCCATATTACATGCGTAATATTTGGCCATAAGGCAATGTCTTCAGGGTAGGTTAGGGTTTCTTCCCCACTTCAGCAGAAGAATCAGCAGTATCTTGTAGCTCCAATCCCATATCAGAGTCCACATCTTGTTCTTGTCCAACTTTTTCAGGCAATGTGATATCTCCAGAAATCGGCAAGTCAAAGTCTTCGGATAATTCATCCATACTTTTGGTGGATGAGGATGAATGGGCAGTTTGTGCATTGTTCAGTACTTCAAACTTTCCAAAGTAAAGTGACAAACTGTCTTGCTGCCCAGCTTTGTCTTCTTGCCTCGCTTTCAATTGTTTGCTTTTGACTGCTAGATTGATCGTGTCACTTCATATTCTCTGATCTCTCTTGGTTTTAACAAATTAATTTTCTGAAAGAACAGACTTTTTTTGTCCTCATCAACTGTGGGTTTCAAATTGCAACTGCTCACCTTGATGACCTCGCCTCGCTGTTGGCTCAGGCTGCCTGGCTATGGTATGGCCATGCCTTCAGTTGCCCACCCCTCCTCAGCCCTTGCCTGGGGGTCATGTCACTATGATGACTTTGGCAAGCCTCGCTGCTGGATCAGGCTACCTCACTGGCTATCTGGCCTTGCCCCGCCCTCGGTTGCTAAGCCCACCTCAACTCCTGGCCTGGGGTTTGGGTTGCACCGTTGCTGCCCTCAACGACCGTCGCCACCTCCTCGCACCTCACTCTGAGCTCTGCTCAGCGATGATGTTGAGATTTGTGCTGGCTCACTGGCTACCTGCCTGTCTATCTCACCTCCTCAGCCCTGGGTCAGAAAGCTGTGGGAAGAATAGTTACACATAGGAGCCTTTCATTGGTTCAGCTGATGATGCAAGCGTTCAATACACAAAAGACAGCAGTATTCAAAACTAAAAGGTACTCAAAAAGACATTTGTCGAAATTTTACCTGAGGGGGCAGGGTCCTTGTCCCATCGTAAAAATCGGGACAATCCATTCTTAATTGGCTGGCTTGCCCTGCAGCCATTAGGTACAAGACCCCCTCCCCACCTTTGCCCAGCCACCAGTCCGTCAGGGTGCAGCTGGCGGGCTGGATATTTAGCGTCTGCCCCCCCTGCCAGGGCTGAAATCCCAGCATTGCGGCAGGAGCAGACCTTTAGCAGCCCATTAGTTGACCACTCAAGGGCATTAATTGATTCCTTGTTGCTGGTAAGGAGATAGCTGGGGATGAAGGTAGATGCTGGAGACAGTGACACTGGCATGGTGCCCTCGCCAACCTGCCCCCAGCTGGGGGTTTGGGGAGGGGCGTGAGGGAGCTGTACAATTCTGCCAATGTTGCAGCGAATTGTTTGGCTCCCATTTTACACAATTTAACAAGCTATGCAGTCAAACAATCTGTACACCGGCTTTCAATTTTTCATCCTATTATTAACTATTGTACGACTAATTACTCTACTTCATATTAGTTGTTAACATTATTATTTGTTATTATTACGACAACTCAATCACTAAAATGGTGAATGCAATTTCAGTAGCAGCAATGTTCCGTGCTCCTTTTAATAAATTCCTTCAGGAGGCCAGCCAGGCGTCAGCTCACCTTGAAGCTATTTTGAGTCAGCTGTGATGCGTTAGCTGGCATGCCGGGGGACATGATTTATGGCCGCTATTTCTGTCCTCTGCTAGTGGCCACCCTCCTTATGACGGTAAGTTGAGTAAATTAGGCCTACACTATCTTTTAATAATCTTCTTTATTGTCACAAGTAGGCTTGCATTAACACTGCAATGAAGTTACTGTGAAAAGCCCCTAGTTTCCACACTCCGCCGCCTGTTCGGGTACACGGAGGGAGAATTCAGAATGTCCAATTCACCTAACAGCACGTCTTTCGGAACTTGTGAGGGAAACCGGAGCACCCGGAGGAAACCCACGCAGATACGGGGAGAACGTGCAGACTCCGTACAGACAGTCACCCAAGCCGGGAATCGAACCTGGGGCCCTGGGTAGTTTAGAAGAATGTGGTTGACCTGCTAAACTGCAGGTCCACTGCTCATTTCTCCACACCTCAGTCTTGCACTTCCCTCCCTTCAGTGCATTTTAGAGCTTTCCATTTTCAATTTCAAATGGTCTAACATCATCAATCTCTTTTACCCTCTTGGTTTAAGTCCCTCAAGTCTTCCCTTGGGGGCTACCGAGAAAGCCGGGTCACCTTCTCAGGACAAGGCTTCACCCAGTCCGGACTGAGATAAGGAGAAATTCCTTCATAAAAATGTTGTGAACCTTTGGAACTTTCCACTCCAAAGAGCTGTGCATGCTCAGTCACTGAACATAATAAAGTCGACCTCGTGTACTAGGCTTTACTAACGGGGGATAGAGTACAGAAGTAAGGGGGTGACGATGAGCTTGTATAAGACACTACTTGGGCCTCATCTGGAGCACTACGTCCGGTTCTGGTGAACCAAACCTGTCGGAGGATGTGAAGACACAGGAGTGTGTCGAGAGGAGATTCACAAGAATGATTCCGGGGATAAACAACTGGGGCTGTGAGGATAGATTGGAGAGGTTGGGTCTGTTTTCCGTGGAGAAAAGACGGCTGAGAGGGAACTCGGAAGAGATATTCAGGATGTTGAGGGGTATGGGCAGGGTAAACAGTGGGAAACTGCTCCCACTCAAGAGAACATCAATGACAAGTGGGAACAGATTCAAAATAATGGGAAAAAGGAGTCGAAGTCATGTGAGGATGTTGAAGGCGTCTGGAACACACTTCTTGCAAGGCTGGTGGAGGCAGTCACATAGAAACATAGAAAATAGGAACAGGATGGGCCATTCTGCCCTTCGAGCCTGTTCCACCATTCATTATGATAATGGCTAATCATCCAACCTAATACCTTAATCCCACCTTCTCTCCCGATATCCTTTGATTACTTTCGCCCCAAGAGCTATATCTAACTGCTTCATGAAAACATACAGGGCGGGATCTCCAGCCCGCCTCACCTGTTTCATGGTGTGGCGCGCCCCCACCAGCAGCGGAATCTTCCGTCCATTGAGCCGACCAATGGGGTTTCCCATTGTGGCCACCCCCACATCTTCAGGAAATCAGCGGGCGTGAGTGCGCTGCCAGTGAGGCCGCAGATCCCGCCAGCGGAGAATCCAGCCCACAATGTTTTGGCCTCAGCTGCTTCCTGTGGCAGTGAATTCTACAGGCGCATTACTCTCAGGTGAAGAAAAATCTCCTCACCTCCATCCAACAATGTTTGCCCCCATTCCTCAGACTGTGAACCCTGGTTCTGGACTCTCCCCCCATTGGGTACATTCTTCCTATGTTTACCCTGTCTAGTCCTGTTAGGATTTTATAGATTTCTATGAGATGCCCCCTCATTCTTCTGAACTGCTCATATGTCAATCCCGCCATCCCAGAAGTCAGTCTGATAAACCTTCCCTGCATGCCCTCTACAACAAGAACATTCTTCCTCAGATAAAGAGACCAAAACTACATCAATGAAAGAAAGATGGTGCCGGAGCGAGGTGACTTCTTGCAAGCTGTGCCCAGCATATATTCTAACTCTATCTTTTACTCTGGTTCTATGCTTCGAAAATACCCCTTATACACCTATGACTGTGCAGCTAAATTCCCCTCCAACTTGATTTTCAAATTTGCTGATGACACCACCGTAGTGGGTCGGATTTCAAATGATGACGAGACAGAGTACAGGAATGAGATAGAAAATCTGGTGAACTGGTGCGACGACAATAATCTCTCCCTCAATGTTAACAAAACGAAGGAGATTGTCATCGACTTCAGGAAGCGTAGTAGAGAACATGCCCCTGTCTACATCAATGGGAACAAAGTAGAAAGGGTTGAGAGCTTCAAGTTTTTAGGTGTACAGATCACCTGTACAGGTGTACACAACCTGTCCTGGTCCCCTCACACCGACACTATAGTTAAGAAAGCTGCCCAACGACTCTACTTTCTCAGAAGCCTTCTGAAAATCCAAATAAACCACATCTACTGGCTCCCCTTCATAAACCTTTTGTTCACATCCTCAAAATGTTTTGATAGATTTGGCAAGTATGATTTACTATTCATAAATCCATGCTGACACTCCGATTCTACCTCTGTTTTCCAAGTGCTCTGCTATACAATCTTTGATAATGGACTCCAGAGCATTCTCCACGACCGACATCAAGCTGACTGGTCTGGAGTTCCTTGTTTTCTCTCTGATCCCTTTTTAAATAGTGGGGTTACATTCGCTACCCTCCAATCTGTAGGAACTATTCTCGAGCCTACAGAATCTTGGAAGATGATCACGAACTCTTATGGGGCCACATCCTTAAAAACTCTGAGGTGAGGGCAGCACGGTGGCCTAGTGGTTAGCACAACCGCCTCACGGCGCTGAGGTCCCAGGTTCGATCCCGGCTCTGGGTCACTGTCCATGTAGAGTTTGCACATTCTCCCCGTGTCTGCGTGGGTTTCGCCCCCACAACCCAAAAATGTGCAGAGTAGGTAGATTGGCCACGCTAAATTGCCCCTTAATTGGAAAAAGTAATTGGGTAATCTAAATTTATAAACAAAAAAAAAAACTCTGAGGTGTAGATTTTCAGGCCCTGGGGATTCATCACTTTCAATATACATCAATTTCCCAACACCATTTCTCTGGTAATCCTGATTTCCTTCAGTTCTTCCCTCTGACTAAATCTTGGGCGGGATTCGCCAGTTACTGACGCCAGAATCGTGTTCACCAATCGGCCGGAGAATCCCCGTTTGCGGCAAAATCCGGGCCGCGCTGCTTTTGCAATGCTCCACCCCAACGGAACCGGTGTACTCGACACCGCACGGCGTCGGGATAGCCTCAGGACGTCACCTGATGCCCTCCCCCGATGCTCCGCCCCCGATGGGCCGAGTTCCCGACGGCATGGAAAACTTGCCCTTTTTATTTTCGTGAATCCGCCATGGCAGCTGCAGACTGAGTTCACCAGATCCTCAGGTTAAATCACCACCAGTCAGCTCTCTCCCCTCAAAGGGTAAAAGTAACCTATGGTCACCTGGGACTATGGTGACTTTATTTTACATTCATATTCATTTCAAATAACAAGTTTGCAAAATAGAATGCAGAGTGCAAGTTAGCTGAAGTGAGTCTACCACTGACGTCCAACCTGGTAACGAGTCTGGGTAAATGAAGCAACTCAAAAGCAACTCCATCAACTTCACAGCAGTTCCTTAATTTACAGGAAGCCAGTTATTATTTCCATACTGAGAACTTATCTTTGAGTTCAAATGATGGATGAGATGTATGCCTCACGACCTTTCCTTGCTATCTATTATACTCCATGTGACATCAACCAGGCAGAATTATTTTTGTGTTGATTTTGAAATCTTTGACAAGTAATAGAAGCATGCGGTTTGGACACAGCTTGTGTAGCGTCCACTCCCCCTCCTGCACCTCAGAGTAGGAGCTACTCAGGCGACTAGAGTGTGGAGCTTCCTCCCAATCGGAGAAGTTCTCCACAGAATATAAACCCCGACCTGGAAGCAGGTCGGGGAAGGAGGCCCTGCGGGGAGTGGTTATTGTGACTGGAGTGGAATAGAGTGAGTTGTACTCTGTCAGCTTGGCCTCTACTGGAGTCTTTGCCTCCGTCTACAACATTGGCAATGAAGATGGGATGGAGTTGCCTTCAGTGGCAAGTGTTGCGAACTCGGACCATTTTTCAACCAGCTCGAGAGGGCGCTCTCCAGCCAACAGACATGGCGCACATAGGTAAACTTGAGCATTTTGACGGCGACTCGGACAATTGGGCGAAGTAAAACCGCCATAATTTTTCCGCACAAACGTCATCATCAGTGACGAGTGACAGACCATCACCTCACTGACCACCGTTGGTGGACTCGCTTATGTACGCATCATGAACTTGACTTACCCAGTCAAGCAGGTTGCTGTTCAGCATGATGATCGACCGGGTGGTCCATGACTGAAATCCTCAGCCACCGATTATGGTCCGATGTTATCATTTCCATATCGCTTTGCAGACGCCGGCGGAGTCCACTGGTGGATACTTGGTGCACTTACGGGGATCCGCTGCCCCCTGCGAGTTTGGAGCTGCCCTGGCTGAACCGCTGCAGAACTGCTTTGTTTGCGGACTTCGGGATTGGGAGACACAGTGGAAGCTGCTAATGGAGACACCCGTGACCCTCGGCAGGGCCATCGACATAGTACATGCCCAGGAAAGTGGCAACCGTGGGCTCCAGGAACTCCAGGGCCTGCCGGTCCCGAACATTGGGTGTTGCCAAAACGGTCGGCTGACAATTACCAGGCGCAAGGTGCCAGGAACCTCCCACGTCTGAAGTCACTGCAGGTCCCACAACCATCGCCGCGGCTCACACCGGAGCAACCATGGAGCTTCCCCCGACGCAACATTCTTGGATGAAAGCTTCAGGTATCGAGCGGGAAACCAAGGCCACGAGCGAGGCTACAGGAAATCACATGAGGGCGCCGTCCCACGGCAATGGACGAGTTTCCATTTCTCCCCAAGTGGCCGCACACATTTCCTGGAGGATTTGGAAGCTGAGGGGCTGACCCACCGCTGCTGTGTGGGACTGGCCCAGAACGGCCCCTATCCGGGTCACGCCGCTGCTAAACGGACCCCCTACCGAGAGGGAACTGGACACGGGAGCGGCAGTTTCCGTTGTCAGTCTATGTACGTTTACCGCCAACAGGGCAGGTCCTCAGACACTAGAGTTTCGCAACACAGGGGCCCAACTTGTCACATACAGCGGTGCACCTTTAGAGATCGAGGGCACTGCCCAAGCGCCCGTGGTATACGGAGACTAGTCTGCGTGCCTACCATTGGTGGCAGTTTGCGGCAGACCCAACCTTTGGGTGATTGGCTGCGCCACCTACATTTGGATTGGCAACGCATCTGTCAGATGTACCCCATGGACCGGATGGTGTGCTGCCCAAGTTCCCTTCGCTTTTCACCAAAGGCCTCAAGACCATTAAAGGAGCTATAGCTATGATCAATGTGGAGGAAAACGTTGCACGCCTGCCCTGTGCCATATGCACTTCGTGCCAAGGTAGACCAGGAATTGCAGCTGGAGATTATTTACCCTGTCCACTCTGCTGATTGGGCTACGCCTGTAATCCCCGTGTTGAAGCTGGATGTGTCAGTGCGGCTCTGTGGGGACTGTAAAATGACTGTAAACCAGGTATCCCGCCTTGACCATTACCCGGTTCCTCGGAGGAAAAACGTTCGCTAAGCTGGACATGAGCCACGCATACTTGCAGCTGGTGCTTGAGCCAAGCTGCCGGAAATATGTGACAATCAATACCCATCAGATATTGTGTGGATATACTCGGTTACAGTTCGGAGTCTCCTCGGCTTGTGGGATAGTCCAGAGGGTTATGGAGAACATCTCGTGAGGGTTGCCAAGGGAGACCATCTACCTGGACGATGTTCTCATCACCGGGGCCTCGCCTCAGGAAGACGTAGAGAACCTAACCAAGATCCTTGAGCGGTTTGCCCGGGCCGGGGTCCACCTTTGGAGGGAGAAGTGCATTTTCCACATGTCACGTAGGAGGTCACGTATCTCCTGAGATACTGAGTGGACAACAGAGGCCTCCACCCAGTGAAGGAAAAGGTACAGACCTCCATCCCTCAAGACCAAATGGAGCTCCACTCTTTCCTAGGCCTGGTAAACTATTGTGGGAAGTTCATACCCAGGATGTCCACGCTGCTCAGTCTACTCCACCAACTACTGAAGAAGGGACAGAAATGGGACTGGGCCCCCCCGCACCAGAAGGCGTTTCACGAGGTGAAGCAGCATCACTCATCGGAGGAATTACTGACCCACTTCGACCTGGACAAGCCCCTGCTCCTCACGTGCGATCCCCCGGAATACGGAATATGGCATCGGAATACGGCATCGTACAGCATACGGAACCAGGGTCCCAGGTTCGATTCCCTTCTGGGTCACTGTCTGTGCGGAGTCTGCGCGTTTTCCCCGTGTCTGCGTGGTTTCCTCTGGGTACACTGGTTTCCTCCCACAGTCCAAAGATGTGCAGGTTAGGTGGATTGGCCATGATAAATTGCCCTTAGTGACCAAAAAAAAAGGTTAGGAGGGGCTATTGGGTTGCAGGGATAGGGTGGAAGTGAGGGCTTAAGTGGGTCGGTGCAGTCTCGATGGGCTGAATGGCCTCCTTCTGCACTGCATGTTCTATGTTCTATGCACAATACTGTCGGAAAATTTCCCCCAATACTACTGTTGGAAAGTGTAGTTAGCTTGCAGGAAAAAAAATGGATTTGGGCCTATGGTTCTGAAAGTTCTCGACCACTGGGGCCAGCAAGCCATTGAAATCTCCATTCACATCGGTGAGGCCAGCATGGAGGGATGGACAATCCTGGCCTGGGCTTATCTCATGCTTTTCCTGGGTCTGTTATGGAGTAATTGATAAGAGTCTGATGGTTGGCTTTTGTATTAGTGATTTTTAACAAATATTCAGTTATTTGGCATGTGAAAAGATTATGACACTTTAAAAAATAACGGCCGGGATTCTCCGAAAACCCAGCCAAGTGTTGACTTTGGCATAAACCCCGAAGTGGTGCACGCCGGCGTCAACAGGCCTCCTGGCCCAGCCCCATTCAATGGTTTTCAGGGGGCTAGCACAGTGTTGGAGTGCTGCGTGCTGCTCTGGTGCCAAAAGGCGGCCCTGCACGGCCAGCGCAGGTCTGCACATGCGCGCGACGGCCGTCTCCCTGCCGGTGCATGTGCATGGTTGCCATCTCCGTGCCAGCGCATGTGCGTAGTTGCCATCTCCGCACCGGCATGGAGCAACATGTCGGGGACTTCACAGCGGGCCCACGTGGAAGGAGGTAGGCCCCCACCAGATCGCGGCCGCCTGCCGAGTGGAACCCCGGAGAATCGGTGGCCCCGCATCGGAGCGGCATAGCGGGAATTTCCCACGTCACCGCCGATTCTCCGACCCGGCCAACGTGACTACTTTCCCTGAATTGCATTCCATGGTGCTTCATTTCTGAAGTAACTCTTTCTTTGGCCTGTTGCCTTGGCCCATGATTCAAAGCGGCCTAGGCAACCTGCTCATCCACTTCCCCCGCAAAGCGTAAGCATGAGGCTGGAAAGAGCACCGTCCCACACCAGCCCCATCCCACCCCCACTTCACCGCCACAACCCTCACCCTGTTTCCATGGCTTCCCTCGTCCTGTCACTGTTGTAGATGCAGGCTGAGACCCCTCGGGACAAACTCCTGGAAATTCTGGGCCAATGTAAAGAGGATGGAACAGGTTTCACCGTCCTAGAACCTGGTAAACAAATATTTCCCACTGCTACTGGATGGATTATTAATGTCTATTATATTGATCGAAAGTCAAAGTAAACCACTGCTTTCTGCAAGAGTGGGCAGACAGTCCATGCAACCTGCGCAGAACTTCATCAAATAATTGTTGAAATATTAACGCTTTGGAAATATAATTCAATTGTCTTTTTGTCTCAATTCAATGAATCTCCATTTAAGTGACAGAAAATATCAGGTGGGTAAAATTAAACAAAACAAAATCACATTTACCGTGAGCAGGATGTGCTTCTTGAACAGTAGTACTGACCATGCCAGGAAAGTAAGTGACAGTGCAACAAATCGCCCATTGAATTTAAAATCCTCTCATTCTCGTTTTGATGCATATTTCAGACGGAGGTTCAGGGTATTTTCCTCGCCACTTGCAAAGGTTGAATTAGCATAAAAGTTGGATCATCCTCTCTGCAACTATCACATTGTTAAGGATGAACTGAGTGACTAAGAACAAAGAAAAGAAAAGTACAGCACAGGAACTGGCCCTGCGGCCCTCCAAGCCTGCGCCGACCATGCTGCCCGTCTAAACTAAAATCTTCTGCACTTCCTGGGTCCGTATCCCTCTATTCCCATCCTATTCATGTTTTTATCAAGATGCCCCTTAAACATCATTATTGTCCCTGCTTCCACCACCTCCGCCGGCAGCGAGTTCCAGACACCCACCACCCTCCGTGTAAAAAACTTGCCTCGTACATCTCCTCTGAACCTTGCCCCTCGCACCTTAAACCTATGCCCGCTAGTAATTGACCCCTCTACCCTGGGGAAAAGCCCCTGACTACCCACTCTGTCTGTGCCCCTCATAGTTTTGTAAACCTCTATCAGGTCGCCCCTCAACCTCCTTCATTCCAGTGAAACAAACCAAGTTTATTCAACCTCTCCTCATAGCTAATGCCCTCCATACCAGGCAACATCCTGGTAAATCTCTTCTGTACCCTTGCTAAAGCCTCCACATCCTTCTGGTAGTGTGGTGACCAGAATTGAACATTATACTCCAAGTGTGGCCTAACTAAGGTTCTATACAGCTGCAACATGACTTGCCAATTCTTATACTCAATGCCCCGGCCAAGGAAGGCAAGCATGCCGTATGCCTTCTTGACCCCTTTCTCCCCTACCCGGCAGGGCGGACAATACCGGCGCCGAGGAGTAGCGTGAACCACTGCCAATTCTCCACACCTTCAGGGGCTACGCTGGCGCTGGAGCGGTTGGCGCCGTGCCAACCGGCGCCGAAGGGCCTCCAACAGCCGGCGCGAGTTGGCGCATGTACGGGAGCGCCAGCGTGTGCTGGTGTCATCCCAGCGCATGCGCAGGGGGGGTTCTTCTGCGCGCCGGCCATGACGGACCGTTACACAGGTCGGTGCGGAGGGAAAGAGTGCCCCCACAGCACAGGCCCGCCCGTGGATCGGTGGGCGGTGATCGTGGGCCAGGCCAGCGTGGGCGCCCCACCCTGCACACCCCCCAGGGCCAGATCCCACCGCGCCTCCCCGAGGACTCCGCAGGCCGCCGCCCAAAGAGCCAGGTCCCACCTGGTGTATTTTTCACCGGCGGGACCCGCTGAAAACGGGCGGCAAACTCGGCCCATCGCAAGCCGGAGAATCGCCCGGGGGGCCGCTACTAGCGGCCGCCGACTGGCGCAGCGCGATTCCCGCCCACGCCGAAAAACAAGCGCTGGAGAATCCAACAGCCGGTGTTGGGCCGGCAGGGCGGGATTCACACTGCCCCCCGGCGATTCTCCAGCCTGGCGGGGGGTCGGAGATTCCCGCCCCACAGTTTTCACAACGGCGTGGGGACTTTGTCTCAAAAAGGAAGAATCCAGCCCATTGGGTGCAATTCTCCATCGGCCAATGC
Organism: Scyliorhinus canicula; assembly: GCF_902713615.1. NCBI lineage: Eukaryota > Metazoa > Chordata > Chondrichthyes > Carcharhiniformes > Scyliorhinidae > Scyliorhinus > Scyliorhinus canicula. Next base: position 207,309,533 of record NC_052150.1, on the reverse strand, counting down.
TGGATTAGGGAGAGAATCACATGTGCGCGTGAGGCGAAAACCGTTGCCAGCGCTGAGTACCCGCCATAATACCATGCTCCGGTGCCTCAAAAGCAACAGCAATGGGTTCTACTCCACAACGCACGTACAGTAAACGCCATTGGAATATCACTAGCTGGCCTGACCCGGTATTCTTCGAGGCCTCCACGATGTTCCACCTCCACCAGGAGAAATTATTGATGGCGAGTTTCCCATGTGCTTTTAATAATCGGGAAACAGGCGCCATGGGTGATGAGGGAGGGAAAAGAGATAGGATATACAGAGGGAAGACTGTGGGCTGCCCGTCCTGCCACTGGCAGGGCTGGCTGGGGGCGGGGGTGGCGATAGGTGTTTGGGGGGGGGGTTAGTGGAGGGTGATGGGGGGGAGCAGGCATAGGACTGTGCAGTCCAGGCAATTCAGCATGTCTCACGTCCACGCCCGATGCCAACCTCTACCCCGGTGACTGCCCTTTCTTTGGGCCCACAGACCAGATCCAGAGCCCTCTGCTTTGCTACGGTGAGGGGCCATTGGCACGGCAGTCCCCCTCCAATCATCTCCTGCTCCCATGGCTGGCCTTCTCCTGAGGGAGATGCGGTAAATAGAAAATGCACAGTGTTAGACACATGCAGCCCAGGGGGTGGGTAGCTGGTGGTTTCAGTGGCCAGGGCACCTGGCCATGGTGGCTAGTATGTATTCCGGCATGTGGTGTAGCCTGGAGGTTCGGCCGCCCTCCGGGTGTGGATGGGGTCGGGTTATGGGTGTGTGCGAGGTGGGTTGGTGGCGAGGGCACAGTTCTGCCTACATACTGGCCACCCTGAGGAGATCATGCAGTTTCTTCCTGCACTGCTGGCCATTCTGGACAGTGTTGCCCACGGTACTGACAACCTCTGCCATGCGCCCAGGCCCGGCGAACAGCAGCAGCTGGCAGCCTCCATCCCACCCCGGGGTACAGGGTCGGCGACCTATCCTCCACGGCGTCCGGTGGGGTCTCGAACTCGGTGTCCGTTTGCTGGGATGGTGTATGTGGGCAGTGAAGTGTGTATATGCGGCTGCAACTTGTCAGCATTCCGACGGTCAATCCCGACCCCGGTGAATCCCGCACCATCCCATTGGAACGATTGTGTTCCACGTGGCGCCAGTGCTAGCCCCTTAATGGTCGTTGAATCAGTCCAGGTGCGGCACCGATTTTGCTGTCGTAGAACTCCGCAAATCCTGCCACAGTGTCAACACTCGACTCAGGAACTCAGGAACGGAGAATTCCACCCACTATATTTACAATTTACTATTAGATACAGCTCCAATAGTTCCCGACTGGATCTTCTCTCGAGCCGATGTCTAACTGGTGGGCTTTATATATGCTTTATAACAACTATACATTGTTGAGAGGTACCTCGCCCCCTTAACCGGGGAGCTTGTATTCTGCAAGCGTGTTATGGGCCAGGGTTAAGAGAAACCCAAAGTGTACCATGGCGTTCACCTGACCCACAACTTTTAATAGATTGTGGTCTGGGGAGCACACGGCTCACTTTACAGGTATGGTATAGCAGAAAATGGACCAGTGGTTTTTAAAACAAAACAAAGTTTATTCTATGAACTCAAGTTAACCTTTCGAAAACAAACAGTGAACATCTTAGCAACCAGTAAATCAAATACACCCCCCTCCCCGCCAAAGAATACAACACTAAATAACCTGTATGCTGTACTTTTAACATCCAAAAAGACTTAACAAATCTTCAAACAGGAGCACATTAGGGTTTACATTCAAGACTGAAAACATTTATAATTCTTCTGAATTCACTAAATGGTTAAGAGATAGTCCCTCATGGCAGAGATCAACAGCAGTGCAGCTCACAGACACACCCAAGCTCTTTCTCAAACTAAAACTAAAAAAAGCAGAAGTGGAGCTCAGCTCCACATGTCACTCCAGTAACATGAGCAGCTCCATTTCTTAAAGGTACATTTCTTGAACACCTATTTCTTAAAGGGTACTCTCACATGACACCTCCCCCACAAGAAAAAAAAATAAACCATCAACTTCAAGATGGGTTCATTTTTCACCTTTGCACTATCCTTTAAGAAATGCACAGTAAATATAATTTTTGTTTAAAAAAAACACACGCAAACAGGTACAATAATATAGTCCATTTTTTTTGTTCTTCTTCCTCCAACTGAAATCCTTCTCAATTAACAGTCTCTTTGAACAAGAAGGTCTCTGCACAATCTTCCCATTGCTCTACGCCTCAGCATCTCTTTAAAGTCAGATACTTTAGTTCAATCTGATCACAGAGTCCCTTGCAATTCTCCAACACAGGAGCATTGGTTATCACAGCTTTCAGGCTTTCAAATGCCTGTTGAAAATCCGCCATCCATTGAGATTTTTGACATTTCTTCAGCAAGTCCATCACTGAAGCAATCACGCTACAAAACTTGAGCACAAATGTTCGATTAAATCCACTCATGCCAAGAAATCGCATCATTTGCCTTCATCTTGAGGGTATTGAAAACTCCTCAAGGAAAGTGATTCGGGCTTTTCCAAATTCACTTTTGGCTAGGTTTATCACCAAACCCACCTCCTGAAGTCAATCGAATAACTCCATCAGGTGTTTCAAATGTTCTTTCCATGTCTGGCTGAAAATTACCAGATCGTTGATGTATACCGCACAATTGGTAATCCTGAAACAACTTTGTTAGTTAACCGTTGAAATGTGGCTGGTGCGTTTTTTATGCCAAATGGCATAACTTTCAATTGGTATATACCATCTGGAGTCACAAAAGCTGAAATATCCTTCGCCCTTTCGGATAAAGGGACCTGCCAGTAACCTTTAAGTAAATCCAGTTTGGAAATAAAAACTGATTGTCCCACTTTCTCAATGCAATCCTCCAAACGTGGGATAGGATAAGAGTCCATTCTTGTAACTGAATTAACCTTTCTATAGTCCACACACAACCGTCTGGTTTTGGTACCATCACTATGGGTGAGCTCCATTGGCTGCCACCGCTTCAATTATGCCATTTTTAAGCATACTCTCAATCTCTTTGTTAACCTGTGCCACTTTTAAAGGGTTAAGTCTATATGGATGTTGTTTGATTGGAACAGCAATTCCCACATCTATATCACGTCTAGCCATTTTAGTACTTCCCAATTTATTGCCACAAATTTGCCCATGTGATATTATTAACTCTTTCAGGTCAGTTCGTTTTTCCTCCGGAAGGTAACTCAACAATTTATCCCAATTTTTAAGAACATCCTAATTTTCCAATTTAATTTGAGGTATGTCAAATTCACAGTCATCTGAATTTGGTTCATCACTTTGAATTTGAATAATTAAAACCTCCTCCTTTTTCTCTCCTTCCCTTTCAAAGTACCTTTCAAGCATATTCACATGACACACTTGGTGAGTCTTCCTTCTAGCTGGTGTTTTTACCACATAATTCACCTCACTTAATTTCCTTCCAATCTGATATGGTCCACAAAACCTAGCTTTTAAAAGCTCCCCTACCACTGGTAACAACACTAAAACGTTATCTCCACTTGCAAAACTACGAACTGTGGATTCCTTGTCCGCTACCCATTTCATCACATTTTTTGCAACTTTTAAATGTTGTCTAGCCAATTCACCTGCTCGATTTAATCATTCCCTGAAATTTGACACGTTATCCAATAAGGTAATTTCCGATTTCTCACTCACCAATTGTTCATTAATCAATTTAAGTGGTCCTCTTACCTCATGACCAAAAATTAGTTCAAAAGGACTAAATTTGGTTGACTCATTCGGTGCATCCTTAATTGCAAACAGTACGAATGGAATTCCTTTATCCCAATCCTCTGGATAATCGTGACAATAAGCCCTCAACATTGTCTTTAATGTCTGATGCCACCTTTCTAACCCTCCCTGCGATTCTGGATGGTACGCAGTTGATTTAACTTGTTTTATTCCTAAGCTATCCATTACTTCTTTGAATAACTTTGAGGTAAAATTTGATCCTTGATCCGATTGTATTTCTGTGGGTAGTCCATATCTCGTAAAGATTTTAAGTAACTCCTCCACAATATTTTTAGCTGTAATATTACGGACTGGAATGGCCTCTGGAAACCCAGTAGACACACATCCATTATAATCAAAAGATATTGATTCCCACTTTTTGTTTTCGGAAGCAGTCCTACGCAATCAATTAGGATCCTTGTAAAAGGTTCCTCAAATGCTGGAATGGGTATTAAGGGCGCTGGATTTATCATTGCTTGAAGTTGCCCTATCACTTGACATGTGTGACATGATTGACAAAATTTAACCACATCTTTATGTAGTCCAGGCCAATAAAAATGTTTTTGGATTTTAGCTTAAGTTTTCCTTATCCCCAAATGACCTCCCACTGGTACCTCATGTGCAACTCGCAACACCTCCTTTCTATACCCTACCGGCAATACTACTTGATGAACTTCTGTCCACTTTTCATCCGCCTGCATATGTAAAGGTCTCCATTTTCTCATCAAGACATCACTTTTACGGTAATAACACTCTGGTATACACTCAGATTCCTCTTACGTGAATGCTTTCTGATGCATCCGTTTTATTTCTATATCTTTTTGTTGTAACTCTGCCAATTTTCCTGAACTAAAAATATCCGCTTCATCCTCCACCTGTTCTTGTTCTTTTTCAACCATCTGATCAAAAAACGTTTCTGACAATTGCACTTCAACGTCATCTTCACTCTTTGATTTCTCCTCTTGTCTTAACCTGTGACTTTGCAACCTTGTTACTTCACAATCTGGAAAAATCCCAGGATATTCGTCCTTCAACACTTCAGTTGTCTGATTTTCCACTGGCTTATCAACCACAGTAGGCATCACTCCCACCTGCGATCCAGCTATATCATTACCCAAGATAAACTGTATTCCTGGACAAGATAGTTTCTCCATTACTCCTACTACCACTTCACCACTCTTCACTGGACTTTCCAACCTTACCTTATATAATGGAATGCTACTCCTCTCACCCTGAATTCCACACATTATCACCTTTTCTGGCAACATTCTTCCCAACCTACATAACTCCTCATCTTTTACCATTAAAAATTGACTAGCTCTCGTATCTCTTAAAATTGTGACTTATTTAGCTACTCCTCCTGATACACAGAGTAAACTTTACCCACACAAGTAAATTCTTTAAAGAGATCTGGCAACTTCTTATCAATCACCTCTTGATTAGGCTGTACAATCTTTCGCACCTCCTTCGCTTCACTTGGGCTTTCCTTTACCACTTTAACAAACCCAACTGTCTTATCCTGTTTTACCACATCAGCCTTCCCAGTGCTTTTCTTCAACCACCAACACTGTGACTTTACATGGCCTAATTTATTACAGTGAAAACATTTGAAGCTTTTCATGTCTCTTCCACCCTCCTGGGTTTCTTTTTTAATCTGAGGTACACTCTCCTTATTATCTCCCATCAGATCACCACTTGAGTATTTCTCATGTCCCCAGTTTCTATCTCTCACCGGCTGAAACTGATGTCGGAAATCAAGCTTTGATTTATGAACTAATTCATAATCATCTGCTATTTCTGCTGCTAACCTTGCAGTTTTAACCCTCTGCTCTTCCACATGAGTTATCACGACATCAGGAATTGAATTTTTAAACTCCTCCAAAAGTATAATTTCTCTGAGAGCTTCATACGTTTGGTCTATTTTCAAAGCCCTTATCCACCTATCAAAATTACTCTGTTTGATCCTTTCAAACTCCATGTATGTTTGACCACATTCATTCCTTAAATTTCTAAACCTTTGTCTGTAGGCTTCAGGCAGTAGTTCATATGCACCTAAGATGGATTTTTTCACCTCCTCATACATCCCAGATACCTCCTTCAGTAGTGATGCTTCACTAGCCCTGCCTACCAGTTTTGTTTGAATCAGTAATACCCACATGTCCTGTGGCCATTTCATTTGTTTAGCTACCTTCTCAAATGAAATAAAAAAAAGGCTTCTACCTCCTTCTCATCAAACCTTGGCAATGCTTGAACATATTTAAATAGATCCCCGCCATGCCTTCGACTTTGACGCTCTTTCTCACTATCCTCATCACTATCTAACTGTACGTTTCCCTTCACGTCTGCCAATTTTAACTGACTGTCATGTTTCATGGCCATTTTATGAAGTTCAAACTCTCTCTCTTTATCTTTTTCCCTGATCTGTATCTCCATTTCTTTTTCTTTTTGTTCTGACGGGCTATTCTTTCTTTTCTCCTTTCTTCTCTATCCTTTTCTTTTTCTTCTCTATCACTTTCGTACTCAAATCGCTTTAATTCTTTCTCATGTTCCATTTGTTTAATTTGCAACTGAATTTTTGCCATTTCCAATGAGTCAAACTGTACCTCAGGCAACTTTAAATGCTTAGCCACCGCCATAATTACCTCAGCTTTTCGCATTTTGTCAGGTAATGTTAACTGCAATGTTTTTGCCAAATTCAACAGTCTGCTTTTAGTCTCTGTCCGTAAGGTACTGCGTGTGACAGTCTCCACCCCTAAAAGCTTCTGAGCCTCTGAAAGAGCCATTGTTCACAATACACTCCTCACTTACTAAAATACCATACCTGAAAAGCAACCGCAATATGCTCACCCCTCACTGTCTTTAAATTCACTAAGCCAATCCAATAGATAGACTTTTATCCCCCTCGAGCCCCCAATTATTATGGGCCAGTGTTTAGAGAACCCCAAAGTGTATCATGGGTTCACCTGACCCACAACTTTTAATTCACGGCTCATTCTACAGGTATGGTATAGCAGAAAACGGACCAGTGGTTTTTAAAACAAAACAATGTTTATTCTATGAACTCAAGTTAACCTTTCTAAAACAAACAGTGAACATCTTAGCAACCAGTAAATCAAATACACCCCCCTCCCCAATGAATACAGCACTAAATAACCTGTATGCTGTCCTTTTAACATGCAAAACTACTTAACAAACCTTCAAACAAGAGCACATTAGGGTTTACATTCAAGACTGAAAACATTTATAATTCTTCTGAATTCACCAAATGATGAAGAGACAGTCCTTCATGGCAGAGATCAACAGCAGTGCAGCTCACAGACACACCCAAGCTCTTTCTCAAACTGAAACTAAATAAAGTAGAAGTGGAGCTCAGCTCCACCCACACTCTGACATCACTCCAGTAACATGAGCAGATTCATTTCTTAAAGGTACATTTCTTAAACACACATTTCTTAAAGGGTACTCTCACATGACAAGCGCCATGGGGGAGTTCATTGTGCCCACCGCGTAGGTTAGTTCCGGGTTATAACAAGTCCCTTTCCAGGGTAGGGACATCTACTGGAGAACCTGAAAGTGCATCTAGAGTCAAGATTAACAATTTCCCAGAAGTACGCAGGCAACCAACAAGAAATATACACCCGACTGATCATCGATTATTGACTATGCTGTCACAATGTGATGCCTCCTCTTGTACATAGATGTAAATGGTTTTGTTAAAATGCTGATTATTAGTTGTGTTGGACCTTAGAAGTAAAGGGGGGGGGGGTGTTACAGAGCTGGGTTATTGTAGTTGTGTGCAACGACTCTTTACGAACAAAGTCACGTGACTAATGCAATGTCATTGACTGCTTCGCAAGCTTCTGGAGAGTCTAGTACCAAACCTTGTACAGTTAAGACTTATTCAATAAACCTCCCTTAATGCTGCATCAAACTCACGTCCTACGGCAATCGATTTCTTTTGCACTGTTAGTCTAAAGATACAACACTTTCAGCCATAGTGAACTGAGGGGAACCCTCGGCCTCTCTGGCTCACGTTGAATGTATCTGGCGAATATTACATGGATCACAATTGTCTTGAAGCATGTCAGAGTGCAGCTTGTTCGATGTAGGCAATTTACTTTTGCACCATTTGTAATGACCATTTGGAAATGTTTGGAAATGTTACTTTGTGTAAGTGGGCGGCACCGTGGCGCAGTGGTTAGCACTGCTGCCTCACAGCGCCGAGGACCCGGATTCGATCCCAGACCCGGGCAGACTGTGTGGGGTTTACACATCCTCCCCTCATCTGCGTGAGTCTCACCCCACACAACCCAACGATGTGCAGAGTATGTGGACTGGCCACACTAAATTGCCCCTCAATTGGAGAAAAAATGAATTGGGTCCTTTAATTTATTTTTTTTAATGTTTCTTTGTGCATTGAAGCACCTCAGAGTGTAACATGATATACTTTGCATGAAGGCCATTCCACAATATTTGTAATGTACTTTAGGATATTTTACAAATAACATCCATTTCTTCAAAAAGAGATTTGTTTGAGATGGTTTATCCAGTGAGGGCTGAATCATATATTGGGGTTTGAGTATTCAAGCCCTCCCAAATTTTACTCTATTCGTTGTCTGAACTGCATGTCCAACATCCTTTACCCACCTACGGCCCAGGAAGTTTCCGGATTCGATGTCCGGTTTGTGCTGACCTTTGCTGCATCAGCTGGCAATTGGCTATCTGCTTAGAACAGTCATCCTCAGCTGAGGTCAGAAGTCACGACCCTTGGACGAGGGAATGTTCCAACTCCTGATCACTGCCCAGAGTCCCACAGGAAGTACGCCTGCAAGGAAATAAAGCGGAATGGCAAGATAGATCAAAAGGTAAGACCGGAGAGAAGCAGTGGCAGGCATTTGAGGAGCTATCTCAAACTCTCAGCAAAGATATATTCCATTGAGAAAGTAAGTCTCTACCAGAAAGATGTACAATCCAGGGTTTAACTAAGAAAGCTAAGGAAAGGAAAGATGTATAAGGCTGCAAAGATTAGTAGAGGACAATTTTGAATTATTTTAATTCAAAGGAAACCAGCAAAGGAAACTTAAAGAAAAAAAAGAGGGAGAAATTAGAGAATGAGAGAAAACTAGCAAGAAACAGACTGGGAAAGACCAACTAAAGTGAGCTAAGTTGGTCCCTCAGAAGATGAGATGGGGAATTATAATTGGAAATCAAGAAATTGTAGACACTTTGACCAAGTATTTTCTAGCTGGTTTAGCACAGTAGGCTAAACAGCTGGCTTGTAAAGCAGAACAAGGCCAGCAGCGCGGGTTCAATTCTCGTACCAGCCTCCCCGAACAGGCGCCGGAATGTGGCGACTAGGGGCTTTTCACAGTAACTTCATTGAAGCCTACTTGTGACAATAAGCGATTTTCATTTTCATTTCATTTCATCTGTCTTCACATTAGAAGGCGCAAAAGGCACACACCCCTGTCAGCATCAACAGGGTTGAGGTGGAGATGGTTAGCAGTTTCAAATTCATAGGGGTGCACATCTCCAAAAATCTGCCCTGGTCCACACATGTCGACGCTATCACCAAGAAAGCACAACAGTGCCTATACTTCCTCAGGAAACTATGGAAATTCGGCATGTCCACATTAATGCTTACCAACTGTAACGGATGCACCATAGAAAGCATAAATATCTGGCTGCATCACAGCCTGGTATGGCAACTGCTCGGCCCCGGACCGCAAGAAACTTCAGAGAGTCGTGAACACAGCCCAGTCCATCACACGAACCTGCCTCACATCCATTGACTCTATCTACACCTCCCACTGCCTGGGGAAAGATGACTGCATAATCAAAGACCCCTCCCACCCGGCTTACTCACTCTTCCAACTTCTTCCATCAGGCAGGAGATACAGAAGTCTGAGAACACGCACAAACAGACTCAAAAACAGTGTCTTCCCCGCTGTCACCAGACTCCGAAATGACCCTCTTATGGACTGACCTCACTGACACCCAAATATATTGGAAATGCAGGCGCCCAAAGGGGAGAAATGTAAAGCAATCAGGACCCATAGCCTTTTCAGCATCCAGTGCCTTCAGCTGTTTCCTGATATCACACAAAGTGAATCAAATTGCCTGAAGACTGGCATCTGTGATGCTGCAGACCTCATGAGGGGGTCAAGATGGATCATCCACTTGGCACTTCTGTCTAAATATTGTTACTAATGCTTCAGCCCTATATTTTGTACTAATGTGCTGGTCTCCTCCATTATGGAGGATGGGATTATTTGTGGAGCCTCCTTCTCCAGTGAATTGTTTAATTTTCCACCACCATTCGCGGCTGGATGTGGCAGGACTGAGAGCTTAGATTGGTTACGGGACCACTTAACTCTGTTTCTCGCATGCTGCTGTTTAGCATGCAAGTAGTCCTGTGTTGGGCTTCACCAGATTGGCATCTTGTTTCCGCGTATGGCTGGTGCTGCTCCTGATATGCCCTCCTCCACTCTTCATTGAACCGGGGTTGATCCCTTCACTTGGTGGTCATGGTAGTGGAGGGATATGCCGAGCTATGAGGTCCCAGATTGTGGTCGTAAGCATTTGTTTCTGCTGAGGATGGTCCACAATATCTCATTGGTTGCCCTGTCTTGAGTTGCTAGATCTGTTAGAAACCTATCCTATTTAACAATGTGAAGACAGTCTCCACAAAATCTGTAGTGGTCACATGATACTGCCATGGACAAATCCATTTATGACAGGTAGATTGGGAAGGATGAGGTCAGGTAGGTGTTTCCCTCTTGTTGGTTTCCCCGCCACTGCCCAAGATCCAGTCGAGCAGTTACGTCCTTTGGGGTTCAACCACCTGGGTCAGCTGCTGAGCTAGCTACTCTTGGCAATGGACACTGAAGTCCCCTACCGAGAGGACATTCTGTGCCTTTTCCACCTTCAGCGCCCCCCAAGTGATTTCCAATAATGGAGGAATACTGATTATCAGCTAAGGGGTGGATGGTGCGTGGTTTCCTTGACCTTATTTGACCTGATGCAATGAGACTTCATGGGGACTAGAGCTGATGTTGAGGAATCCCAGAGGTACTACCTCCTAACAGTATACCACTGTCCTGTCGGTGGGACAAGACATATCCAAGGAAGGTGCTGGTGGTATCTGGAACACTGTAAGGTATAATTTTGTGACTACGCCTATGCCAGGCTGTTGTTCGATGCGTCTGTGGGACAGATCACGCAATTTTGGCACAAGCCCCCAGAAAAATCTGCAAGGACGATTTTGCAGCATCAATGGGGCTGGGTTTGCCATTGCCTTTTCAGCCCCAGGGTCGATGCCAGGTGGTCTGCCTGGTTTCATTCCTTTTAGACCTCATAGCGGTTTGAGTGGCCCGCTCGGCCATTTGTGAGGGCATTGAGGAGTCAACCAGATTGCTGTGGGTTTGGAGTCATGTGTCGGCCACACCAGGTGAGGATGGAAGATTACCTTCCCTGAAGGACGTTAATTTTAATAATCTTATTGTCACAAGTAAGCTTACATTAACACTGCAAATGAAGTTACTGTGAAAAGCCCCTAGTCACCAAATTCTGGAGACAGTACGGGTACACAGAGGGAGAATTCAGAATGTCCAAATTACCTAATAGCACGTCTTTCAGGACTTGTGGGAGGAAACCGGAGCACCCGGAAGAAACCCACGCATACATGGGGAGAATGCGCAGACTCCGTACAGACAGTGACCCAAGCCGGGAATCGAACCTGGAATCCTGGCGCTGTGAAGCAACTGTGCTAACTGTGCACATTCTCAGTGAACCAAATGGGATTTTACGGCAATAGTTTTGTGGTTACCATTAAACTAGTTTTTCATTCCATATTCATTAATTGAATTTAAATTATGCCAGTTCCCAAGGTGGGACTCAAACTCATGTCCCCAAGACTCATGTCCTAATATTATCACTGTGCCACCACCTCGGCTAAATGGCCATTACTGCAAGGAGGATGGAGTATTAAAGCAGGCAACAATTACTGCAACTCTACAGTGCACTGGTGAGACAATGTGAGCGGGTTTGATCTCCTTCTTTAAGGAGGAATATATTCACGTTGGAAGGAGTTCAGAGAAGGCTCACTAGGCTGATCCCTGGAACAAGGGGGTTGTCTTATGAAGAAAGTTTGAGCAGGTTGGGCCTGTACTCATTGGGGTTCAACACAGAACATAGAACATACAGTGCAGAAGGAGGCCATTCATACCATCGAGTCTGCACCGACCTATTCAAGCCCTCACTTCCACCCTATCCCCGTAACCCAAAAACCCATCCTCACCTTTTGGGTCACTAAGGGCAAGTTAGCATGGCCAATCCACCTAACCTACACGTCTTTGGACTGTGGGAGGAAACTGGAGCACCCGGAGGAAACCCATGCAGACACGGGGAGAATGTGCAGACTCCGTACAGACAGTGACCCAATCCGGGAATCGAACCTGGGACGCTGACGCTGTGACGCCACAGTGCTATTCACTTGTGCTACAGTGTTGCCCCTAATTCAATAGAATGACAGATGATTTTATTGAAATACACAGGCAGCTTGGTTGGGTAGATGCTGAGAGGATGTTTCCCCTCCGAGGGAACTGAGAACCAAGGACCACAGTTTCAAAATAAGGGGTCTCACATTTAAGTCAGAGATGAGGAGGCATTTCTTCTCTCAGTTGGCTGTTACTGTTTCCCAGACCAGACTGAGCCATCGAACATATTCAAGACTGAGTTAGACAGATTATAGATTGCAAATGAAGTCGCGGGCCAAGGAGGGGCATGTGATGATATGCATAAGCTAACATGTGAATATTAACAGACACGACCTCCAACCAGAAGGTGGCAGTAGAGAACAACCACATGACACAGTTACCTTGGGGAGTCTGAAAATAGTCGTCATAGTGGATAGTTGTATTTATAATAGCTCTTAGGTAATTTGTAGTAGTAGTTTATCGTCAGTAGATTTTGATAGTTTTCTTATTGTTATCTGACCCACTTTATTGTTTAACAATAAACATCTGAGTAATCACAAACTAGGCATTCTCTAGTGCACTAATTCCATCCGGCCATGCACCAGAACATAACATGGCACCAGGTTTGGTTCTGAAGATATGAGAAGACCAAAGACCAAGATAACAAAGAAGAAGTACAAAATTCTACGAGTCACAAAGAGCACTGACAAAATACAGCTCAATGCACTACTAGTCATCGAAGTAAATTGGATTTATAATAGCTCTTAGGTAATTTGTAGTAGTAGTTTATCGTCAGTAGATTTTGATAGTTTTCTTATTGTTATCTGACCCACTTTATTGTTTAACAATAAACATCTGAGTAATCACAAACTAGGCATTCTCTAGTGCACTAATTCCATCCGGCCATGCACCAGAACATAACATGGCACCAGGTTTGGTTCTGAAGATATGAGAAGACCAAAGACCAAGATAACAAAGAAGAAGTACAAAATTCTACGAGTCACAAAGAGCACTGACAAAATACAGCTCAATGCACTACTAGTCATCGAAGTAAATTATGCAAATTGGTGTGCTTTCAAACAGCAATTTAAACAGCAATTCACACTCTATGTAGCAGTTCTCGGTCTTCAGGCACAACCTGATGAACGCAGAATAGCGTTGCTGCTTACTATAGAAGGTCCACAGGAGATAAAAATCTTTAATACCTTCACATTCGATAGCAAAGCTGATGAAAATAATTTTGACAAAGTCATAAAAAAACTTGTTTGACATTTTATGCCAAAAAAGAATGAAACATTTCAACGATGAGTTTTTCAAACACACACACAACATGCAGGCGAGTTGTTTGACAGCTTCCTAACAAACTTGAGGTTAAAGGCTCAGACATGTTCCTATGCAAGTTTGCAAGCGCCCATGATCAGATCAGATATTGTTCGCCAACAGCAATGACAAAGTTTGTGAAAGATTGTTGCGGGAGATTGAACTCCATTTTAGCAATGCCATTAAAATCTGCCATGCCAGCAAACTAGATTAGCAGATTAGCACACTAAATTTAAAGAGTTTTGGCACAAACCTTGGAGATGCAGCCAACGCCTTAAAGCTGTGACATGCCCTGAGGCAAAACGTGGTCCCAACAGCGGTGGCCATTTTAAACGAGTATCTGATACCGCCATTTTGTGCAAACAATGCGGCAACAGGCATTTGCAAAGCCAATGACCATCATTCGTAAAAGTGTGTGCGAAATGCAAAAGCAAGAATCACTTTGCAAAATAATGTTTTTCGAATAGAGAATCAGAAATACAAAAATTAATCAATGTGGTTGAAGAGATAAATCTCGAAGGCACATTTTTTATTGATTTTATATCTTGTGAAGATAATCATTGTAACGGGATGCAGACTGAAAAGTCTTCGAAGCAAATCTGCAGGAATAGTGATATAATTGTTCACAGAGAATGTTCTTTTCTTGACAAATACATGAATAGGATGGGAATAGAGGGATAGGGCTCCCGGAAGTGTAGAAGATTTTAATTTAGACGGGCAGCACGGTCGGCGCAGGATTGGAGGGCCGAAGGGCCTCTTCCTGTGCTGTACTTTTCTTTGTTTTTTTGCTCTTTGTTCTTTGAGATAACTGGACAGTTCCGCTAATGATTAATAAAACATTAATCGATGTGAAACTCTACACGGGAGCGAGAGCTAATCTTATAAGCTTATTAGTTTTGGAAAAAATGAAAGTTAAACCTCACATCTTAAATAAAATGGTACTTTTGAAGGATTATAAAGGGAAAACGATCAACACTCCAGGAGTGTGCAAGCTGGATGTCAGTGTGAAGAATAAAATTCTTAAAGTGACATTTTCCATTGTAGAGGCTGGGTGTGAATCACTGCTGAGAGTGGAAGCATGTGAAGCACTCAAATTAATAAAGAGACAATACAGTGCTGACTGTGCTGTAACCATGCAAAGTACATCAGTGGATTCAATCCTTAAAATGTTTCCAGAAATAGTTCAAGGATTCGGAGTTTTGCCGTTCACTTATAGAACATAGAACATTACAGCGCAGTACAGGCCCTTCGGCCCTCGATGTTGCGCCGACCTGTGAAACCACTCTAAAGCCCATCTACACTATTCTCTTATCATCCATATGACTATCCAATGACCATTTGAATGCCCGTAGTGTTCACGAGTCCACTACTGTTGCAGGCAGGGCATTCCACGCCCTTACTACTCTCTGTGTAAAGAATCTACCTCTGACATCTTTCCTATATCTATCTTCCCTCAATTTAAAGCTATGTCCCCTCGTGCTAGATATCACCATCCGAGGAAAAAGGCTCTCACTGTCCACCCTATCTAATCCTTTGATCAGCTTGTAGGCCTCAATTAAGTCACCTCTTAACCTTCTTCTCTCCAATGAAAACAGCCTCAAGTCCTTCAGCCTTCCATCATAAGATCTTCCCTCCATACCAGGCAACATCCTGGTAAATCTCCTCTGCACCCTTTCCAATGCCTCCACATCCTTCCCATAATGCGGCGAACAGAATTGCACGCAATACTCCAAATGCGGCCGCACCAGAATTTTGTACAGCTGTAACGTGACCGCATGGCTCCGAAACTCAATCCTTCTACCAATAAAAGCTAACACACCGTACGCCTTCTTAACAACCCTCTCAACCTGGGTGGCAACTTTCAGGGATCTATGTACATGGACACCGAGGTCTCTCTGCTCATCCACACTACCAAGAATCTTACCATTAGCTCAGTACTCTGTCTTCCTGTTATTCCCACCAAAATGAATCACCTCACACTTTTCTGCATTAAACTCCATTTGCCACCTCTCAGCCCAGCTCTGCAGCCTATCTATGTCCCTCTGTAACTTGTAACATCCTTCCGCACTGTCCACAACTCCACCGACTTTAGTGTCATCTGCAAATTTACTCACCCATCCTTCTACACCCTCCTCCAGGTCATTTAGAAAAATGACAAACAGCAGTGGCCCCAAAACAGATCCTTGTGGTACACCACTAGTAACTGAACTCCAGGCTGAACATTTCCCATCAACCACCACCCTTTGTCTTCTTCCAGCTAGCCAATTTCTAATCCAAACTGCTAAATCACCCTGAATCCCATGCCTCCGTATTTTCTGCAATAGCCTACCGTGGGGAACCTTATCAAACGCTCTACTGAAATCCATATACACCACATCAACTGCTTTACCCTCGTCCACCTGTTTGGTCACCTTCTCAAAGAACTCAATAAGGTTTGTGAGGCACAACCTACCCTTCACAAAACCGTGTTGACTATCTCTAATCAAATTTTTCCTTTCCAGAGGATTATACATCCTATCTCTTATTAACCTTTCCAAGACTTTGCCCACAACAGAAGTAAGATGACTTAAAGATCAAAGCCAAAGGCTCAGCAATCTCCTCCCTAGCTTCCCAGAGAATCCTAGGATAAATCCCATCCGGCCCAGGGGACTTATCTATTTTCACACTTTCCAGAATTGCTAACACCTCCTCCTTATGAACCTCAAGCCCTTCTAGTCTAGTAGCCTGTATCTCAGTATTCTCCTCGACAACATTGTCTTTTTCCTGTGTGAATACTGACGGAAAATATTCATTTAGCACCTCTCCTATCTCCTCGGACTCCATGCACAACTTCCCACTACTGTCCTTGACTGGCCCTACTCTTACCCTAGTTATTCTTTTATTCCTGACATACCTATAGAAAGCTTTAGGGTTATTCTTGATCCTACCTGCCAAAGACTTCTCTTGTCCCCTCCTGGTACTTCTCAGCTCTCTCTTTAGGTCCTTCCTAGCTAACCTGTAACTCTCGAGCGCCCTAACTGAACCTTCACGTCTCATCTTTACATAAGCCTCCTTCTTCCTCTTGACAAGTGTTTCAACTACTTTAGTAAACCATGGTTCCCTCGCTCGACCACTTCCTACCTGCCTGACAGGTACATACTCATCAAGGACACGCAGTAGCTGTTCATTGAACAAGCTCCACATTTCCATTGTGCCCATCCCCTGCAGTTTCCTTCCGCATCCTATGCATCCTAAGTCTTGCCTCATCACAGCATAATTGCCTTTCCCCCAGATGTAACTCTTGCCCTGCGGTATATACCTATCCCTTTTCATCACTAAAGTAAACGTAATCGAATTGTGGTTACTATCACCAAAGTGCTCACCTACCTCCAAATCTAACACCTGTCCTGGTTCATTACCCAGTACCAAATCCAATATGGCCTCGCCTCTCGTTGGCCTATCTACATACTGTGTCAGGAAACCCTCCTGCACACATTGGACAAAAACGGACCCATCTAAAGTACTCGAACTATAGCGTTTCCAGTCAATATTTGGAAAGTTAAAGTCCCCCATAACAACTACCCTGTTATTTTCGCTCCTATCCAGAATCATCTTTGCAATCCTTGCCTCTACATCTCTGGAACTTTTCGGAGGCCTATAGAAAAGCCCGAACAGGGTGATCTCTCCTTTCCTGTTTCTTAACTCAGCCCATACTACCTCAGTATTCGAGTCCTCATCAAATGTCCTCTCAGCCACCGTAATACTGTCCTTGACTAACAATGCCACCCCTCCCCCTCTCTTACCACCTTCCCTGAGCTTACTGAAATATCTAAACCCCGGCACCTGCAACAACCATTCCTGTCCCTGCTCTATCCATGTCTCCGAAATGGCCACAACATCGAAGTCCCAGGTAGCAAATGAAAGAGAATGTGCAACCAGTCATACACACATCATGGCGAGTACCAGCACCGTTAAAAGATGGACTGAAAAATGAACTGGAGAGAATGACAAAGCTGGGGGATGATAAAACGAATTGAAGAACCAACGGATTGGGTGAACTCCATGGTTTGCACGAAGAAATAAAATGATATGAGAATCTGCATGGATCCCAAAGACCTCAATTTAAATATAAAGCGAGAACACTGTCCAATTCCAAAACGAGAAGCAATGTCAGAAGCGACATGCTTTAGCAAACTAGATGCTTCGCAGGGTTTTTGGCAACTCAAGGTGGATGAGGAGAGCACAAAGCTGTGCACCTTTAATACTCCATTTCTGCGATACTGTTTTCTCAGAAGGCCATTTGGTATTACTTCAGCATCTGAAATTTTCCATAGGACAATGGAACACGTCGTAGAAGGAATTCCAGGAACAGAGTGTACAGAGATGATATCATTGTTTGGGGTTCAACAAAAGAAAAGCACGACAAAAGGCTTATCAAAGTGCTGAGAAGCATAAAAATATGGTCTCAGGGGCTGGTTTAGCACACTGGGCTAAATAGCTGGCTTTTAAAGCAGACCAAGGCAGGCCAGCAGCACGGTTCAATTCCCGTACCAGCCTCCCCGAACAGGCGCCGGAATGTGCTGACTAGGGGTTTTCACAGTAACTTAATTTGAATCCTACTTGTGACAATAAGTGATTTTCATTTCATTTCATTTCAAATAAAGCCAAATGCCAGTTTAGTGTTGATGAAATTACATTCTTGGGAGACAAACTATCTGCTCGAAGTGTACAACCAGACCGGGAGAAGGTAAAGTGGATAATAAACATGCCATGTCCAACAGATAAAAAAGGAGTCCTCAGGATGCTAGGTATCATAAATTTCAAAGGTAAATTAATTCCTAATTTATCAGCATGCGAGAAATAATCAAAAAGGATACTATTTTCCTATGGTCTATAAGACATGAGCAAGAGTGGCGAATGCTACGGGAAGCATTGACAACAGCTCCAGTGCTGACATTTTTTGACCCCACAAAGAAGACAAAAATATCAACACATGCATCGAAATTTGGATTAGGAGCAGTATTATTGCAGCAAGACCATAATGAAAATTGGCTACCGATTGGCTTCCAGGTCAATGACTGATACAGAGCATAGATATGCTCAGATCGAGAAAGAATGCTTTGGTCTGATTAATGGCTCAGAAAAATTGCATGATTACGTATGTGGCTGACCAACATTCTTGGTTGAGACTGATCAGAAACCACTAGTAGCAATCATAAGAAAATGATTAAATGAGATGTCACCGAGAACACAACGGACGATGATTAAACTGCAGAGATACAATTTCAATCACATTTATACTCCAGAAAAATATACGCACTCTCACAAGCTACAGGTATGGTGGAAGAACAATGCATGGATGAGGATGTCCAAGAACACGTCAATCTTGTAACAGAAACACTTCCAGTGTCTGATGCCAAATCAAAGGTTTTTTAAAATAAATTTCAAGTACTCAATTATTTTTTTTCCAATTAAGGGGCAATTTAGTGTGGCCAATCCACCTAACCTGCACATCTTTGGGTTGTGGGGGTGAAACCCACGCAGACATGGGGAGAATGTGCAAACTCCACACAGACAGTGACCCAGGGCCGGGATTCGGTCGCGGGTCCTCAGCGCCGTGAGGTTGCAGTGCTAACCACTGTGCCACTTACCATCCACAAAAGTAAAATTGATCAAAGAAGAAATCAACAAGGATGAAATGCTACAAAGGATCATAAAATATCTCAGTGAGGGATGGCCAAGAGGATTGTGTTCCAAAAACAATCCAAAGATGTGCAGGTTAGGTGGATTGGCCATGCTAAATTGCCCCTTGGTGACCAAAAGGTTAGATGGGATTACTGGGTTACAGGGATAGGGTGGAGGCCAGGGCTTAAGTAGGGTGCTCTTTCCAACAGCTGGTCCAGCCTCGATGGGCCGAATGGCCTCCTTCTGCGCTGTAAATTCTATGCTATAACATTTGAGCAGAGCTAAGTACAGCCAATGTTTTTTTTGCTCAGGCAAAACAGGTTTGTCATACCACAACCTCTAAGATCGATGATTCTACAGAAGATTCATGAAGGGCACTTAGGCATCGAAAAATGCAAAGGAAGAGCTAGAGACACGGTGTACTGGCCAGGCATCAATCAAGACATTCAGATCATGAAAGTAAACTGTGCAACTTCTCAGAAATGTCAGTACAAACAGCAAAGAAAACCAATGCAAATGGGTAAAATAATAATGATTCCATGGCAGAAAAAGAATACCTGTCGGTAATCGACTATTTCTCTAACTTTCCAGAAGTGGTACAACTAACTAACTCATCAGCCTGGTGTGTCATCAAACATACCAAGGACATTTGTGCTCGTCACGGAATACCACAAGTTGTCGTCAGCGACAATGGTCCTAGTTGTAGCCATGATGAATGGACAGAGTTCTCATAGAGCTATGATTTTCAGCATATTACTTCCAGTCCTCTTTATCAGCAATCCAATAGGAAGGCTGACAGAAATGTTCACATTGTGAAGCAGCTACTCAAAAAAGCTATAGACAGTCGGTAAGATCTATATCTCACGTTACTTAGCTCTCCAACAGCACCATTGATTAATGCGTTATCATCGTCACTGTTAATGAATCGAAACCTTAGAAAAACCTTACCGTATATTTCACAGGAACCCACTAATTCAAGAAGCTCACATTTCAAAATTGAAATTGAAAATTGAAATTGAAAAAATTGAAAATCGCTTATTGTCACAAGTAGGCTTCAATGAAGTTACTGTGAAAAGCCCCTAGTCGCCACATTCCGGCGCCTGTCCGGGGAGGCTGGTACAGGAGGAAAAAGGAGGAAGAAGAAATATTATGATAGATCTACAAGATGTCTGCAACCGTTCGCAAAGAATGGCACAGTCAGGATAGAACATCCTGATGGAGGTGGATGGTCGAAGTGTGCAAAGGTAATACAACCATCAGGTCTGTAGGAATACATCGGTAAGATGAAGGGCAAGTTCTAAGAAGAAACAGGGGAGCCTTGCTGAAGGTTCAGTAACCCCTTCTTTCACAACCACAGGATGATGTAGAAAGCAATCTCAGGATAACTGAACAAATGTTACCTCATTTAAGTAAAAGTAAGATAGATTATGAGAGTAAACTTGCTCAGAATATAAAAACAGACAGTAAAAATTTCACAAATATATAAAACAAAAAAGACTGGCTGAGGTAAATATTGGTCCTTTAGTGGATGAGAAGGGAGATTTAATAATGGGAGATGAGGAAATGACTGAGGAACTGAACAGGTTTTTTGGGTCGGTCTTCACAGTGGCAGACACAAATAACATGCCAGTGACTGATGGAAATGAGGCTATGACAGGTGAGGACCTTGAGATGATTGTTATCACTAAGGAGGGAGTGATGGGCAAGCTAATGGGGCTAAAGGTAGACAAGTCTCCTGGCCCTGATGGAATGCACCCCAGAGTGCTAAAAGAGATGGCTCGGGAAATTGCAGATGCACTAGTGATAATTTCCCAAAATTCACTAAACTCTGGGGTGGTCCCGGCAGATTGGAAATTAGCAAACGTGACACCTGAGTTTAAAAAAGGAGTTAGGCAGAAAGTGGGTAATTATAGGCTAATTGGGGCAGCACGGTGGCACAGTGGTTAGCATTGCTGCCTACGGCGCTGAGGACCCGGGTTCGAATCCCGGCCCTGGGTCACCGTCCGTGTGGAGTTTGCACATTCTCCCCGTGTCTGCGTGGGTTTCATCCCCACAACCCAAAGATGTGCAGGATAGGGAGATTGGCCATTCTAAATTGCCCCTTAATTGGTAAAAATAATTGGGTACTCTAAATTTATTTTTTAAAAAAGAAATTATAGACCAGTTAGCTTAACTTCGGTAGTAGGGAAGGTGCCGGAATCTATCATCAAGGAAGAAATAGCGAGGCATCTGGCTGGAAATTGGCCCATTGGGCAGACGCAGCATGGGTTCATAAAGGGCAGGTCATGCCTAACTAATTTAGTAGAATCTTTTGAGGGCATTACCAGTGAGGTAGATAACAGGGAGTCAATGGATGTGGTATATCTGGATTTCCAGAAAGCTTTTGACAAGATACCACATAAAAGATTTCTGCATAAGATTAAGATGCATGGCATTAAGGGTAAAGTAGTAGCATGGATAGAGGATTGGTTAATTAATAGAAAGCAAAGAGTGGGGATTAATGGGTGTTTCTCTGGTTGGCAATCAGTAGAACATAGAACATAGAACAGTACAGCACAGAACAGGCCCTTCGGCCCACAATGTTGTGCCGAGCAATGATCACCCTACTCAAACCCACGTATCCACCCTATACCCGTAACCCAACAACCCCCCCCCCCCCCACCTTTTTAGGACGCTACGGGCAATTTAGCATGGCCAATCCACCTAACCGCACATCTTTGGACTGTGGGAGGAAACCGGAGCACCCGGAAGAAACCCACGCACACACGGGGAGGATGTGCAGACTCCGCACAGATAGTGACCCAGCTGGGAATCGAACCTGGGACCCTGGAGCTGTGAAGCATTTAGGCTAACCACCATGCTACCGTGCTGCCCACTACCGTAGCTAGTGGTGTCCCTCAGGGTTCAGTGTTGGGCCCACAATTGTTCACTATTTACATAGATGATTTGGAGTTGGGGACCAAAGGCAATGTGTCCAAGTTTGCAGAGGACACTAAGATGAGTGGTAAAGCAAAAAGTGCAGAGGATACCGGAAGTCTGCAGAGGGATTTGGATAGGTTAAGTGAATGGGCTAGGGTCTTGCAGATGGAATACAATGTTGACAAATGTGAGGTTATCCATTTTGGTAGGAATAACAGCAAAAGGGATTATTTAAATGCTAAAATATTAAAACATGCTGCTGTGCAGAGACACCTGGGTGTGGTAGTGCATGAGTCGCAAAAAGTTGGTTTACATGTGCAACAGGTGATAAAGAAGGCAAATGGAATTTTGTCCTTCATTGCTAGAGGGATGGAGTTTAATACTAGGGAGGTTATGCTGCAATTGTATAAGGTGTTAGAGAGGGCGTACATGAAAATGAAAAAAAATGAAATGAAATGAAAAAGGGATTATTATTTAAATGATAAAATATTAAAACATTAAAACCTGGAGTATTGTGTTCAGTTTTGGTCTCCTTACCTGAGAAAGGACATACTGGCACTGGAGGGTGTGCAGAGGAGATTCACTAGGTTAATCCCAGAGCTGAAGGGGTTGGATTACGAGAAGAGGTTGAGTAGACTGGGACTGTACTCGTTGGAATTTAGAAGGATGAGGGGGGATCTTATAGAAACATATAAAATTATGAAGGGAATAGATAGGATAGATGCGGGCAGGTTGTTTCCACTGGCAGGTGAAAGCAGAACTAGGGGACATAGCCTCAAAATAAGGGGAAGTAGATTTAGGACTGAGTTTAGGAGGAACTTCTTCACCCAAAGGGTTGTGAATCTATGGAATTCCTTGCCCAGTGAAGTAGTTGAGGCTCCTTCATTAAATGTTTTTAAGATAAAGATAGATAGTTTTTTGAAGAATAAAGGGATTAAGGGTTATGGTGTTCGGGCCGGAAAGTGGAGCTGAGTCCACAAAAGATCAGCCATGATCTCATTGAATGGCGGAGCAGGCTCGAGGGGCCAGATGGCCTA
This sequence comes from Scyliorhinus canicula, assembly GCF_902713615.1. Classification (NCBI taxonomy): domain Eukaryota; kingdom Metazoa; phylum Chordata; class Chondrichthyes; order Carcharhiniformes; family Scyliorhinidae; genus Scyliorhinus; species Scyliorhinus canicula. The sequence continues at coordinate 207,286,333 of NC_052150.1, read as the reverse complement.
CTCCTGCTCCTAGTTCTTTTGTATTCTTATTTTGAATGAGAACGTGGGCCATGAATTCCTTGGAGCCACTTTGGCGCACACCAGACTGCAGGGGGAAGGTTATTGGCACACAATATGTGGATATCTTTTGCCTGCAAGGTTATGTTGTTGGCATCCACTCCCAAACCCCTCCTTGAAAAAAAGAACAGGCTACTTGACTTGCCCTCGGGCCCTCTTGAGCCAAAATCTGAGAATTTACTTTTGGGTCCCATCAAGGCTCTCGAGGGAATTTAGATGTTGGAATGAATCAATCAGGGGCAAAAAGGCAACTGTGCCTGGGATCAAGGCCTCATTGGCATGGGGTGGGTCTTGATTAAGGCACCAACTGGATAGCCTGCTTGATTGTGGCTTCCCAAATTTAGGCCTCCCTGACCTGCAGTAGGTTGTGTTTGTTAAGGTGGGGCACAGCGGGGTGTGTGATAGATCAGTCGACCCTGCTGGATTGTGGCTTCCCAAATTTAGGCCTCCCTGACCTGCAGCAGGTTGTGTTTGTTAAGGTGGGGCACAGCGGGGTGTGTGATAGATCAGTCGGCCCTGGTGGGTTGGGGGTTCTGCAGGACATCAGGATCCAAGATTAATTTTGAGGCTTGCTTCTCCACACCCCACAAAAGTAATTTGAACTTTACCGTGACTGGACTAGCACAGTTCCATTGCCCACGAAACTTGTTAAAGCACGCCTGGAGTTGGCCCCGACCATTTCCAACCTAAAATGACAATCGGTGTCCCAGCTTTCTGGCCATTTCAAAATGTCTCCAACCTCCTTGGTGTGGACCGCAAGGCTATCCAGCCATATCGTGACACAGCCATTGCCACTCCCAAACATAGCTTTGCCAATTATCCCTGCAGACTAACAGTAATCACCTCTGGAACCAGTTACATTTGCCCAGTAAAACTCCTGGGCCTTTCCAAAGGTCTGAACAGGATTTACAATATGTTGGGGCCTGCTGATGCTGTGACAGGCAGAATTCCCAACAACGGGCCAAGACCTACACAATCTTTATCATGGGTTCTGAGGTGGGATGAGGCTGAAGATCTGCCAAACTCTCCCAGCTCACTGGCTGGGGGAAATAATGGAAACCCCAAGATATTCTACAAGTATATCAATGGGAAGGGGAGAACCAGGGAAAGAGTAGGGCCCATTAGGGACCAAAGGGGGAATCTGTGGGTGGAGTCAGAGGACATTGGGCGGGTATTGAACAAATGCTTCACATATGTCTTCATCCAAGAGAATGAGGAGATAGGTGTGGAACTTAGAGAGACTGTGAGGTTCTTAAGTGAATTGACATCGGGGGTGACAAGGTATTGGAGGTGTCGGCAGGCTGAAAAGAGGACAAATCTCCAAGGCCGGATGAGTTGTGTCCCAGGCCACTGTAGAAGATGAGAGAGGAGATTTCAGGGCCTCTGATCCAAATTTTTTAACTCCCCTCTGGTCACAAGGGTGGTGCCAGAGGACTGGAGAACACTATTTAAGAAAGGCTGTAGAGATACCCCAGGGAGCTACAGACCAGTCAGTGGCAGGGAAACTACTGGAGAAGATGCTGAAGGAGAGAATCTATCTTCATTTGGAGAAGCAACATTTGATCAGGAATAGTCAGCATGGCTTTCTCAGAGGGAGGTCATGCCTAAATAATTTGATTGAATGTTTGAGGAGGTGACTAAATATGTAGATGAGGGGACTGCAATTGATGTAGTTTAAATGGATTTCAGCAAAGCCTATGACAAGGTCCCACATGGGAGACCTATAAAGAAGGCAAATGCACATGGGATACAGGGTAATTTTATAAAGTGGATTCAAAATTGGCTTAGTTGTAGGAGTCAGAGGGTGATGACCGATGGCTGCTTTAGTGACTGGAAGACAATATCCAGTGGCGTACCACAGGGTGCTGGGTCCCCTATTATTCGTCATTTATATAAACAACGTGGTTGACTGTGTGTGGGGTTGGATCAGTAAGCTTGTGGACAGCACAAAGATTGGCCGGGTGATTTACAGTGAGGATGAGTGTTTTGGGATACAGGAAGATATAGACGGGATAGTCAAATGGGCAGTTAAGATGGAATTCAAACCTAAAAATTGTGAGGTGATATACTTTGGAAGGACTAATTTAACAAGGAAGTATTCAATGAACGGTGTGACACTAGCAAATTCCGAATCACAAAAAGACCTTGGCATATTTGTCCATAGGTCCCTGAAGTCAGAATGGCAGGTTAATAGGGTGGTGAAAAAGGCAGATGGGACACTAGCTTCTATCAATCGGGGCATAGATTACAAAAGCAATGAAGCCATGTTGGAGTTATATAGAACATTGGTGAGGCCACAGCTGGAGTACCGTGTGCAGTTCTGGTCACCACATTATAGGAAGTATGTGACAGCACTGGGTGGGGTGCAGAGGCGTTTGACCAGGATGTTGCCTGGGATGGAACATTTTAGTTATGAAGAGTGATTGGATAGGCTTGGTTTGCTTTCGCTGGAGCAGAGAAGACTGAGGGGCGACCTGATCGAGGTGGACAAGATTATTAAGGGCATGGGAAGGGTGGGTAGGGAGTAGCTGTTCCCTTTCGTTTAAGGCTCAATTATGAGGGGACACATAACTTCCTCCTCCTTCTCCTCATCCTGTTGTACCCAGGTGCATCTGGTGGGCAACGGGCAGGACAGGCTGGTGGCACGGCGATGTGCATCCCATCGATCGCCCCCTGGACCATGGGCACCTTGACCACGACAGCGAAGCCCGCTGCCCAGGCATCCTGGCTGGCCAGGTCCACAGGGAACTGGATGTAGCGGTCCGCAATGGCACGTAGGGCGTCTGTCACTGCACAGATGCACCGGGGCACTAACGTCTGCGAGATGCCGGACAGGTCCCCCACTCGGCGCCTGGAATGCCCCGTGGCATAAATGTTCTGGGTCACCATAACCTTGATGGCCACGGGGAGAGGGTGTCCTCCCCAGTGCCACCCGGTGCCAGGTGTGCCATCAGGTGGCATATATGGGCGATGGTTTCCTGGTTCATATGGAGTCCCCTCCTGCATGCCCGGTCCATGAGGTCCTGGTACGACAAGCAGGGCCAGTGCACAAGGGGCCTCATCGGGCATCTCCGTTGCCGTGGCACCACCACCACTTCCTCCTCCTCCTCATCCTGTCGTGCAGGTGGCCCTCCAGCCCGGGCGGCTGCCACCTGCCTCCCTGCAGCACGCCCCTCTGCGGCAGCCTCCGCCACCTCCCTGCCACGCTCCTGCTCCAGCTCACCCAGGGTAACATGTAGAAGTGCGGCTCCCGCCACGGCGGCCAACATCGCTGGGTGATGGCCAAACATAACGGCCTGCAGGGGGTGGGGGGGATAGACGACATGTCATCATTGCCCATACCCCCCCGCAGCCAGGTGCCAGCTGGCACATGGCCAGGCGGACACACCCCCCCCCCCCCCCCCCCTCCCTGGCACGCACCGCCCCAAACCCCCTCTCTCCTCCCCGGCACGCACCCTCCCCAACCCCCGCCCCCTCCCTTCCTGGCACGCACCGTCCCAAACCCCCGCGCCCCTCCTCCCCGGCACGCACCCTCCCCAACCCCCCCCCCTCTCTCCGCCCCGGCACGCACCCTCCCCAACCCCCCCTCCCCCACCAGGTCCTCCCTTCCCCTCTCCCTGCCCCCCCAGCTCCTCCTTCCTCCCCCAGCTCCACCCTCCCCCCAGCTCCTCCTTCCTCCCCCAGCTCCACCCTCCCCCAGCTCCTCCTACCTCCCCCCAGCTCCTCCCTCCCCCCTAGCCCCTCCCCCCAGCACGCACACTCCAAGGCTCCTGGGACACCCCCCTCCACCACCTGCGGCCGTGCCATCACTTCTCCAGCGGCCGCCCTACGCGGATCCCTACCCCCACGCTGGCCGGAGTCAACCAGCACGACTGGTTGACGCCATTAAATAGGTGGTTTGATTTACACCGGCATGACCTGTGGTCACGTTGGCAGGACTTTGGCCCATCCGGCCCGGAGAATTAGGGCAGCCCTGGGGCCCGTAGCGCCGCGCCGGTCCGCGACATTCTCCGAGGCACGCGGCTTGATTCATGTCGACGGGATTTTTGGGGGGCCGGAGAATATCACAGGGCAGCCAGGCGGGATTTACGCCAGGGGGTCGGAGAATCCCGCCACAGATTCACAGCCTTGCAGGGGGCTAGCAGGCAGCTGTTGTGGAGCTCGCAGCTCCAGCTGCCGATACGGACCCCTGCACTTCCGGGTCAGAGGCTGCACATGCGCATGGCAGCGGCCTCCGGCCACGCAATGATCCATAGCGGACTCAGCCCACGGACCTGGACCGCCGAAATAGTGCCCCCGCATCGGCCGCTCGCCTGGCCCAGACCGCCCGCACATGTTACCCCAGTCCCGAATGGGGTTCCCCCTGCCCTCCAATCGGCCCTCCAGTCGACTGTGGCGACCCCGGACTGAGTCCGCAGCCGCCTTGCGAGGTTCCCGAATGTCAGGACCAGGTTAGAACCACGCTGCCGGGAATTCAGTCGGTCGAAAGCAGTGGAGTAGGCCGATTTTGGGGGGGGGGGGGGCAGAGAATAGCGACATGGCGCCGGTCCCGATTTCGTGCGCAGAAATGGATTCTCCGTCCTGTTGCTGATCGCGATTTCGACGTGGAGTTGGGGGGGGGGGGGGGGGGGAGAATCCAGCCCCTGATCTCTCTTAACACCTTCAAATCTTCTCCCAGAATCCCAAAAGTCACATGATATTTATACCTCTGCTCCTTATCTCCATCTGGTGGTGAGAAATATTATTACCATATTGTTAACCCCTTGTATTCCTTGCAATACACACATAGAACATAGTACATAGAACAGTACAGCACAGAACAGGCCCTTCGGCCCTCGATGTTGTGCCGAGCCATGATCACCCTACTCAAACCCACGTATCTACCCTATACCCGTAACCCAACAACTCCCCCCCCTTTAACCTTACTTTTTGTAGGACACTACGGGCAATGTAGCATGGCCAATCCACCTAACCCGCACATCTTTGGACTGTGGGAGGAAACCGGAGCACCCGGAGGAAACCCACGCACACACGGGGAGGACGTGCAGACTCCGCACAGACAGTGACCCAGCCGGGAATCGAACCTGGGACCCTGGAGCTGTGAAGCATTTGTGCTAACCACCATGCTACCGTGCTGCCCTAATTTGACACATTTTTCCATTGTCTGATTAGCATCAGATAAGTCATCAAATTACAGTTTAACTGCAACCTACGGATAATAAGGCCAAGGTTGTAGGCCCAATTTCAATCTAACCTTTCAGTGGAGTATAAAAATTGTGTGGGATGGGAGAGAGGGGTGCTTGTCACTCTTAAATCGATTTATAAAACGTAGTAATTTTCCAGGAGATATTGGCCTTGGATTTGCTCGAGACCTGTGCCGTTCTACTGGTGCATCTATGTTTTGGGGCCCAATTAGGGCAAAAAAAATCCCCAGGAAATTATAATTAAGTGACTTGACTACACTTTCATTCTATGAGCCCTTTGCTCCACATCACAAAACAGTTCATCATAATCAGCCTATCCGCAAGGGTGATTCTAAGTTTGCTGAATGAACCCTAGTTTGACCTATTCTGCTGCTTAGACCTGGAAAGAAAGGTATTGGGTGGGTTCAGCATCTTTGGTAAAAATGCAATTTGAGTTCACAGTTCCAGTGCATATTCTGCTCTTCTTGTCCAAGGACAGAGGAGAAACGGGGGTAAGGGACCGGATGGAAACTAAACCTCTAAAACATTCCTTGTACTGTTTGACTTTTCCTGAGGAAATGCTTCACCGGAGAGACTTCAAGCTGTAAGGGCACGGGGACTAAAGTTAAATCAGTTCAGACAAGCCTTTCTTTCTCTGGTGTCACCTTTTTAATGAGATTTAATTTCCAGGTGACAGAGCACCAGAAGGCTCTCCTCAATTTCTTTAAATCACATTCAAGGTCAGACATCTTCAGAATGTGGGGGGGGAGCTGGCTCTCGTTAACAAATCCCTTCGGATGGTGATCTCGCCAAGCCCTGGACGTACTGCTGAATAATCTGGAACCAGAACATTTCAAAAGTTAGTGAAATCATAAACCGTGAATATTGCCCAGTGCTATTGCCTATTCACCGTGTCCAGGTTAATTGTTATTCACAAATAACTTACAGATGCATTGGCCCAGATCTTCGTCCCTGGGTCAGGTTCACAGAGCGGGAGATTTCCCGGCTTGGCAGACTGGCCTTTTACAAATGGCTGCCCAGGTGGGATTCTCAGTCGGTTGGGGGGGGGGGGGGGGGGGGGGGGGCTGAAAAGCGAGTCAGGGAGCATGACCCCAGAATGAATGCACAAGCTATGTGAAGGCAGGCTGGGAACAAGGCCAGTCTCTGTTCTTCAGCACCGTATTGAAATAAATAAAAATAATAATAAAACAATAACATTCCTTAAGCCCTTACACTTCACCCGCGCATGGCCATCGATGCCAACCTATGTGAACCCATACCCAAACCCATGCTCTCACACCCCTATACCAACTTAGAGCCCTTCTACCCACCCGCACCGCCTCATAAACCTATGCAATCTTACCGCCAGTTCATACCAACCCATGCCCTTTGGACCACCACTCTTTGCTCTTACCTACTCCATGCTAACCCAGCTAGTATTCTTGGACAGTTCCTTGACGTGATTGACACTTGCTGGATAGCTTTGATAACTGTGACAGATTTGTCACTTCCTGGATAGCTTCAGCAGATTTGACAGGTTTGACACTTCCAGGTTAGTTTTGAGAACTGTACAGCTTTTTCACAACTTGATAGTTCCAATGTGTTTGTGTGCCTAAAGTGCATAATAATGTTCACTTTCAACAATCCCAAAGATGAAAAATGAAAATTGAAAATGAAAATCGCTGATTGTCGCAAGTAGGCTTCAAATGAAGCTACTGTGAAAAGCCCCTAGTCGCCATATTCCGGCGCCTGTTCCGGGAGGCTGTTACGGGAATTGAACCGTGCTGCTGGCCTGCCTGGGTCGGCTTTCAAAGGCAGCAATTTAGCCCTGTGCTAAACAGCCCCTAATGGTCTTGCTTCTCCCAACAGGTGCCTTACCCTTCCCCATGGTATTCCAGGCCCCTGTCCAAAAGAGATACAGTGGCTTTTCACACGAATCCCCAAAGCTCAGATCTCTTCTTGCCTATTCTAATCTGCACACTCCAGATTCCAAACCCCTCTTCTTCCAAATCCCACTACAGTGGAGGCAGCCAGTGATTTCAATGGCCAGTAGCCATTCTGAATCGTGAATGCCTAAACTCCAGCCCGACTCCAGTCCCGACCCCCCGGTTGCCTGGTTTGGGGACAAGTCAGCAACACCCACATCCCGTAAATGAATTTTTTAAAATATGTATCATGGAAACGAAGTGTTTTGCCATGTCTACTTTTCCATAAGAGTTGTTAAATGATGTGCGCCGCTTTATTCTCTGCCAAAATAGCTTTTTAATAAACAATTAGGAGAAATAGATGCGAGGCAGGATTTTCCTCCCCCTCCATGGCATGTTCTGCAGCAGCGGAGGATGGCTTGCCAGTCGCCGATGGAGGGATCTTTTGGTCCTACCATTATCGATGGGGTTTTCTGCTGAACGCACCCCTCGCTGCCGCGATACCCGTGGCAGGAGTGCAGTGCCGGTGGGACCGTAATATCCCAGCAGTGCGAATTGACAGAAAATCCCACCCATGGGGTGAGATTTTCCAGTCCCGCCCACGCTGGAACCAGAACTCCCCGTCCAAGGTCAACAGATCTTTTGCTTGTCTGTCTAATTCTCCATCCCGCCTGAGGAGATTCCTGTGGTGGATGGGGCAGGAAGGTTTAGGTTACGGTTTTCTATTTTACTTGAGGAAATGCTGCCCATTCCCAACACAAATTAGGTGCTAGTACAGTGTTGTGATACCCTGGGCGAGTGCGCAGTCAATTCCAGCCCCACAGACCCCGGAGTCCCAACACAAGTGAATTAATCAATAATTCTTGTATTTTCTTGAGATCTTTGATCCTTGACTGCTGCAGTAAGTTACAGTAAGTAAATCATTTTATAAAACAGTTTATTCACAACAAGGGAAAAGTTTAATATATAATGGTAAGAATGGAACAATGGTCTGCTAATATAACTGTTCCCCAACCCCATCCCACCCTCCACCCAGCCACACACAGGACAAACATACAGTGCAAGTAGGGAAAAGATTGAAAACAATAGGGATTAAAAGCGCCTGAGATGATTCTTTGCTGCTGAGGTGGCAGTCCTTGTCGCCAGCGATATCTAATGGTGGTCTTCAACAAGAACCTGCACTCTATGGAATGCTCGCTGGTACATTATTTTCACTTTAACAATCTGGGTCTTCACATTGAGCATTCTCCCTTTGAGGTCGGCTCAGTCTTGACAGTCCTCCACCATATTAACTCCCAGTCTCACTGAGACAGTTTTAGCATCCTCTATCTGAGAATTTAAACTAAGGTTGTCCTCCGCTCCACACATTGCCTGCTTGTCTACCATTTTTACAGATCCAGGTTCTGGGGAACTCCCACAGGTTAAACTGACTGCAGGGAGCAAGGTCAGTTTCAGCTCCCTAGCCTTCAAACCGAGGTTGAAACTTTTTACATGCCTGACAGGGGTGGGGGGGGGGGGGGGAGTGCCTAAACCAGCTTGTGGCTTTTCTTGAGGTCTGAACAGAACTGAGAGACAAAATGGAACTTGCCTTCTGACCATCCTTTCTTCCAGAATGTTCTGAATGTTTCCGCCAATCACAATCGAGAACAGGAGATGGCCCAGAATTTCAGAAGCACCAATTGGCTGCTTGCCAAGTCCATTAAAATGACAACACGGGCTATGCCACAGAGCCTAAAGGGACGTTTTGGGCCAGTACATTAGGCCAGTGGTGTTTTCAGTTTGACAAATGTATGCAGTTTAAAACAAAATAAGCAATGTTGCAGGACAGAAATTAAAAAGATAAACATGAAACAGTTTAACAAGGTTCTTACAACAGAGCTTGAGTATTTCTGAAAAAAAAAAACATTTTGTCAATGCTTTTAGTCTTGCACTCATCAGAACAACTGCAAGAATAACAATATGGGCGGGGGTGGAGACACAATGTCCTGTTGAGTGCATGATGAAAATCTTCGACAAAATGTATTTTTTCAGCAACACTCAAAATCAGTTTTATTTGATTGCCTTTGACACCTCACATTTAATATAAAGAGAGAATTTAAGCTATTGAAGTGAAGAGCTAAGGGCAACTATGTTGTAAACCCTCAAATGAACCCACAATATTTTCTACCCGAAATATGCCTTGAGTTATGATTACTATTTATTTTCAATTGATCTTCGTAGGTCCTTAATTCATCAAAATTATGATGGGAGCTGTACAAAGAGTGAAAGAGGTTTACAAGGCCAAGGTATTGGATATGTGAGAGCAATTTGTTTTATTCTTTTACAGGAAGGGCAGCACGGTGGCCTAGTGGTTAGCACAACCGCCTCACGGCGCTAAGGTCCCAGGTTCGATCCCGGCTCTGGGTCACTGTCCGTGTGGAGTTTGCACATTCTCCCCGTGTCTGCGTGGGTTTCGCCCCCACAACCCAAAAATGTGCAGAGTAGGTGGATTGGCCACGCTAAATTGCCCCTTAATTGGAAAAAATAATTGGGCAATCTAAATTTAAAAAAAAAAAAAAATTCTTTTACAGGATGCAGCCAGGCCAGCATTTCTTTCCCATCCCTAATTGTCCTGGGAAGGTGATGATGAGTTAGCTTCTTCAACTGGTGAGATCATGTGGTATAGGTACACCCGTAATTCTGTTCCAGAGGGAGTTCCAGGATTTTGACCCAAGAATGTTTGCATACGTGCACACCTCATGCAACATGAAGTATTGATTGTGTTTTCTATTATTAAGCAATCAACAGATTTACTGGCCATTTTGGTCTTATGATTTGATGGCTTGGATTTTCCAATCTTTCTCCGTTGATTCATTTTGGAGGAAGAGTGACCGAGGGGTGACGGAGGTATGGAAATGAGTAGGAGTCCCATTCCGCTGGGATCCCTCCCATTTTTCTTGCACTTTGATTTCCCAGCCAGAGGCGATGGTTGTCTTGCAATACATCAGCGCTGATGTAGGCTTTTCAAGTGATGGAAATATTTCAATTGGCATTGCTTCCGTTAACGTAGGGCATAACAATGCTGATCACTAGGGGAATACTTGTCCACCTATGGCATACCAATTTAAATGTGAACGTGAAACCATTGTCAATTGTCGAAAATACATCTGCTTCACTAATGCCCTTTAGGGAAGGAAATCTGCCATCCGTACCTGGTCTGGCAAACGTGTGACTCCAGACCCACAGCAATGTGGTTAACTCTTAACTGCCCCCTAAAGAGCAATTAGGGATGGGCAATAAATGCTGGCACAGCCAGCGACGCCCATGTCCCATGAACGGATAAAAAAATAGACCCAGGTGGTTCCTCCAGCGATGGCCCGGGAAACACCCGCATCCCTAACCCATGGCACAACCAAATTAATCAACCCGGGTTGATGTCCATTTTTGTCGCATGTCATGCCTAAAATGTTTCCCAGTTCCACAGAGTGGAAATGAAGCAATAGACTAATAGGCGGCTCGCATGCCACACCAAACACATATTCATGGATTCATTCTGGATGCTTAGAAATGTGAGACGACTGATAGCTATGAATTATTTTCTTTTTTTTATAAATACTTTTTATTCAAATTTTTCAACAACAAATTTTCTCCCAACAGTTAAAGTAAACAAGGTGTAAAGCTAAACAGAAACAGAAAAAGAAATCCCCCCAATACAAAGTAATAAATTAATAACTAATAACAATACAAGAAAGAAGAAAATAGCAAACACACCGTCGCAAAAACAAATCCTGAACCCCCCACCCCCGGGTTGCTGCTGAGACTGACCATCCTCTACCCCTCCGCCAGGAAATCGAGAAAAGGCTGCCACTGCCGGAAGAACCCTTGTGCCGACCCCCTCAGGGCAAACTTAACCTTTTCCAGCCTGATGAACCCGGCCATGTCATTGACCCAGGCCTCCAGGCCCGGGGGCTTCGCGTCCCTCCACAGTAAGAGAATCCTACGCCTGGCTACTGGAGATGCAAAGGCCAGGGTACGGGCCTCTCTCGCCTCCTGCACTCCCGGCTCCGATGCTACCCCAAAGATCGCAAGCCCCCAGCCCGGCTCCACCCTGGAACCGACCACCCTGGACAAAGTCCCCGCCACCCCCTTCCAAAACCCCTCCAATGCCGGACATGCCCAGAACATGTGGGTGTGGTTCGCCGGGCCTCCCGAACACCTCCCACACCTGTCCTCTCCCCCAAAGAACCGGCTCATCCTATCCCCCGTCATGTGCGCCCTATGCAGCACCTTCAGCTGAATTAAGCTGAGCCGTGCGTAAGAAGAGGACGAGTTCACCCTCCCCAGGGTGTCCACCCATGTCCCATCGTCAATCTCTTCCCCTAGCTCCTCCTCCCACTTCGCTTTCAGCTCCTCCACCGAGGCCTCCTCCTCTTCCTGCATCATCTGATAAATTGCCAAGATCCTGCCCTCACCGACCCACGTCCCCGAAAGCACCCTATCCTGCACCCACCTAGGCGGCAGCAGCGGGAACTCCGCCACCTGCCACTTAACAAACGCCCTAATCTGCATATACATGAAAGCATTCCCAGGGGGGAGGCCCCACTTCCCCTCCAACTCCTCTAAAGTCGCAAACTTCCCATCGAGGAAAAGGTCCCCCATCCGCCTGATGCCTGCCCTATGTCAACTCCCAAATCCACCATCTATTTTCCCTGGTACAAACCGGTGGTTGCCCCGTATCGGGGCCCACACTGAGGCCTTCACTTCCCCCCTGTGCCGCCTCCACTGCCCCCAAATTTTGAGGGATGCCACCACTACCGGACTCATGGAATATCTTGCCGGGGGAGTGGAAGCGGGGCCGTCACCAATGCCTCCAAACTCGTAACCACACATGACGCCACCTCCAACCTCTTCCATGCGGCACCCTCCCCCTCCATCACCCACCTACGAATCATCGCCACATTCGCAGCCCAGTAATACCCACACCGGTTGGGCAGCGCCAAACCGCCTTCCTCCCTTCATCGCTCCAGGAATACCCTACTCACTCTCGGGGTCTTCCGCGTCCACACAAACCCCAGAATACTCTTATTCACCCTCTTGAAAAAAACCTTCGGGATCAAGATGGGGAGACACTGGAAGAGAAACAAAAACCTCGGGAGCACTGTCATCTTAGCCGACTGGACCCTGCCCGCCAGAGAGAGTGGCAACGTATCCCACCTCCTGAACTCCTCCTCCATCTGTTCCACCAGCCTCGAAACGTTTAACCTGTGCAGGGCCCCCCAGCACCCAGCTATTTGGACCCCAAGATATCTAAAGCTCCTCTCCGCCCTCTTCAACGGGAGCTCTCCCATCTCCCTCTCCTGGTCCCCCAAATGCAGCACAAACAGCTCATTCTTCCCACGTTGAGCTTATAGCCCGAAAAATCCCCAAACTCCCCAAGTATCTTCAACACCTCTGGAATTCCCCCCCCCCCCCCACCCCCCCTGCGTACAATGACAAACGGTGCTCCTCCCCCCTCCCCGCACAATCCCTCTCCAGTTCTCGAATCCCTCAGCGCCATGGCCAAGGGCTCAATCGCTAACGCAAAGAGCAGGGGAGACATCCCCCGGGAAAGCCGAAAGACCTCCGACCTCCTCCCATTCATCACCACACTTGCCACCGGGGAGCTGTACAGCAACCTCACCCAGCTGATGAATCCCTCACCAAACCCAAACCTCCTCAGCACTTCCCACAGGTAGCTCCACGCCACCCTGTCAAAAGCTTTATCCACATCCACCGATGCTACTATTTCCGCCTCCCCAGCCGCCGACGGCATCATCATAACATTAAGCCGCCGTACATTGACATTTAGCTGCCTCCCCTTCACAAATCCCGTTTGGTCCTCATGGATAACCATCGGGACTGCATCTTCCACCCTTCTGGACAGTACCTTCGCCAACAACTTTGCATCCACGTTGAGGAGCGAAATCGGCCTGTAAGACCCACATTGGAGGCTGGTCCTTATCCCGCTTCAGGATCAGTGAGATTATTGCTCTAGACATCGTCGGGGACAGAGCCCCCCCTTCCCTCGCCTCATTCAGGGTCCTCACAAGCAGCAGGCCCAGCAGATCTGAAAACTTCTTGTAAAACTCCACCGGGAACCTGTCATGTCACGGTGCTTTCCCTGTCTGCATGCTCCCCAGCGCCTCCAACAGCTCCTCCAACTCGATTGGGGCCCCCAAACCCTCCACCAGCTCAGCCTCTACTCTTGGGAACTCCAGCCTATCCAGAAAGTGGTCCATCCCGCCCACCTCCCTAGAAGGCACCGCCCAGTACAGCCCCTTGTAAAAGGATCTGAACACCCCATTAATGTCCCTGCCACCCCGCACCAGATTCCCTCCTGCATCTGTGACTCCCCCTATCTCCCTCGCTGCCTCCCGCTACCGGAGCTGGTAGGCCAGCATCCAACTTGCCTTCTCCCCATACTCATATACCGCCCCCTGCGGCCTCCTCCACTGCGCCTCCGCCTTCCGGGTGGTCAGTATATCAAACTCCGCTTGGAGATCGCAACGCTTCATCAAAAGCCCCACTTCCAGGACATCCGCATACCTCCTGTCCACCCTTACCCTTTCTTCCACCAGCCTCTCCCTCTCAACCCTCTCCCCCCTCTCCCTGTACGCCCGAGCAGATATCAGCTCCCCTCTAACCACCGCCTTCAACGCTTCCCAGACCACCCCTACTCGCACCTCCCCATTATCATTAGCTTCCAAATACCCCTCTCTGCACCTACGGACCCGCCCACATACTTCCTCCTCCGACAGAAGCCCCAAATCTAGCCTCCACAGCGGGCGCTGATCCTTCCCCTCCCCCAGCTCCAGGTCCACCAAATGCGGAGCGTGTTCCGATATGACTATCGCTGAATACTCCGCCCCCACCACTCTCGGGATAAGCGCCCTGCTGAGAACAAAAAAGTTAATCCGGTAATAAGCGTTGTGGACGTGGGAGAAAAAGGAGAACTCCCTACCTCCCGGCCTCAAAAACCTCCAAGGGTCTACCCCTCCCATCTGATCCATGTACACCCTCAGCAGTGTGGCCGCCACAGGCCTCTTACCCGTCCTAGACTTCGAACGATCCAAAGCCGGATCCAGCACCATATTAAAGTCCCCTCCCAAGATCAAACCAGGTCCGGGATCCGGCTCAACATTCGCCGCATGAAGCCCGCATCGTCCCAGTTGGGGGCGTACACATTGACCAGAACCACCCGCTCCCCTTGAAGTCTACCACTCGCCATTATGTATCTACCTGCACTGTCCACCACCACACTCGACGCAACAAATGACAAGCTCTTGCCAACTAAGATCGCCACCCCTCGATTCTTCGCATCGAGCCCCGAGTGAAACACCTGCCCCACCCAGCCTCTTCTCAGCCTCACCTGATCCGCCACCTTAAGGTGCGTCTCCTGGAGCATAGCTACGTCCGCTCCCAGCCCCTTCAGGTGTGCCAAGACCCAGGACCGCTTCACTGGTCCATTCAGCCCCCTCACATTCCATGTGACCAGCCGAATCTGGGGGGTCTTCCCCCTCCCTCTGCGCCGGTCAGCCATAGCTCTCCCTCGGTTCACCACGTGCCCAGAGAACCCCAAAACGCCCGTTCCCCACGGTGGCAGACCCCCCCCCCCCAACCTCCCCCTTCACCAGCCGTTTCCCCACGGCCCCTGCAGCAGCAACCCGGTACACCCCCCCCCCCCCGAGCCCACCCGCCCCCCCCTCCGAGCCCACCCGCCCCCCCCACCCCCTAAGCTAGGGCCCCCCCTAGCTGCATAACCCCTACCATTGTACTTCCGTAAGTCAGCCGACTCCTGCTGACCCCGGCTGCTCCCGCCATCCCGATGACCCCCCCCCACAACAACGAGTCCCCCCTCCCAGTGCCTGCCCCGCCCCCTACTCCTCCAG
The DNA here is from genome assembly GCF_902713615.1 of Scyliorhinus canicula. Classification (NCBI taxonomy): domain Eukaryota; kingdom Metazoa; phylum Chordata; class Chondrichthyes; order Carcharhiniformes; family Scyliorhinidae; genus Scyliorhinus; species Scyliorhinus canicula. Next base: position 207,271,261 of record NC_052150.1, on the reverse strand, counting down.
CACGGGGAAAAAACTGCGCTTCCATCCCAAACTCCCCCCCCCCCCCCCCGCCCCCGACCCAACACACGGGAAAAAGACGGGCACATACATAACCCAGCGGGACCGCGAACCGCTCCCCAACCCTCCACCAGTGAAAAAACTAAAAAGCACCTCAATAAATAAATAACAGCCCCAAAAAGCGAAAAAGCAGAACAGCAATAAGGCAACATCAAACAGCCAATAAAAACAAAAGGATACCAAGGAGGACAGAGCCTCCGGACTATGTACATCATTCCCCAGCCACCCCCCCCCCCCCCAGTCCTCAGTTCGAGTCCAACTTCTCTGCCTGGACAAAGGCCCAGGCCTCCACCGGAGAGTCTAAGTAGAGCTGGCGGTCCTTGTAAGTGACCCAGAGGCGAGCCGGCTGTAACAGGCCAAACTTCACCCCCTTCCTGTGAAGCACTCCCTTCGCCCGATTGAAACCAGCCCTTCTCTTCGCCACCTCCGCGCTCCAGTCCTGATAGATCCTGATCTCTGCATTCTCCCACCTGCTGCTCCTTTCCTTCTTCGCCCATCTCAGCTCACACTCACGGTCAACGAAGCGGTGAAAACGGACCAGCACCACCCTAGGCGGCTCGTTCGGCCTGGGCTTCCTCAACAGAACTCGATGGGCCCCCTCCAGCTCCAAGGGTCCTTGGAACGACCCCGCGCCCATTAACGAGTTCAGCATCACAACCACGTAGGCCCCCAAATCCGAACCTTCCAGCCCCTCCGGGAGGCCCTAAATCCGCAGGTTCTTCCGACGGGAGCGGTTCTCCATCTCCTCCATCCTTGCCAGCCAGTTCTTGTGAAGTGCCTCGTGTGACTCCACCTTCACTGCCAGGGCCAGGAGTTTGTCCTCGCTCTCCGAGGCCTTTTGCTGTAGCTCCCGGATCTCCGCACCCTGAGCCGCCAGAGTCGCCATGAGCTTGTCCAGCGAGGCCTTAAACGGCTCCAGGATCTCAGCTTTCAGCTCTGTGAAGCAGCGATGGAGCAGCTCCTGCTGCTCCTGCGCCCACTGCTGCCACGCTGCCGGTTCCCCTCCCGCCGCCATCTTGTTTTTCCTGCCTCGCACCTTTCTCTGCTTCAAAGCCGATTTCTTGACCGCCCCGCTCCTGGTCCAGTCCATCCACCGGCAGATGAGCACAGTGAATGTGTTCCCACCAGGGGAAAAGACCAACCAGCACCGCTGCGGGCCCTTAAAAGAGCCCGAAAGTCCAAAAATAGCGGGAGCTACCGAACGGACCGGAAGTCCTATGAATTATTTTCAACATGGAGGATTGATTAGCTTAGGCGCTGTACTGGGTGGCACGGTGGCACAGTGGTTAGCACTGCTGCCTCATGGCACCGAGGACCCGGGTTCGATCCTGGCCCCTGGTGACTGTCCGTGTGGCGTTTGCACATTTTCCCCGTGTCTGCGTGGGTCTCACCTCACTGTGATGAACGGTATTTACCTTTAATACCTTTCCCCTTTAAGAGGCTTGGAACCCTGGGGGACTCCGCCTCTGGCTACACCCCCAGGAAACAGTATATAGGACAAGGCTCCATGTGGCGAGCACTTCTACTCCATGTAGGGGGCACTTCTCTCGAATGCTGTCCTGTTCTCTGTATATTAAAGCCTTTGATTACCAACCTCGCTCTCACATCGTAATTGAGAGTGCCTCACTCCCACAACCCAAAAAGATGTGCAAGATAGGTGGATTGGCCAGGCTAAATTGCCCCTTAATTGAAAAATGTTTTTTCAAATGAAAAAAAAAGCTTAGTCACTGTACATTGCAACATCAGGCACTCCCGGGGCCAACCCTGCCTTGCCTTCAGTAGACAGCAGGCATTAAAATCTCTCCATTAGAAACTTGCTTCTGTCTTCCTCATGCAGGGTAAGACAGGGCTGGTTTAGCTCACAAGGCTAAATCGCTGGCTTTGAAAGCAGACCAAGCAGGCCAGCAGCACAGTTCGATTCCTGTACCAGCCTCCCCGGACAGGCGCCGGAATGTGGCGACTAGGGGCTTTTCATAGTAACTTCATTGAAGCCTACTCGTGACAATAAGCGATTTTCATTTCATTTCATTTCAAGACATTATAATTGTCACCAGGATAAAAAGAAAGGTAGGAAAGTGCGTATTTCTTTTATCACACCCGAGCTCACAAATTCAAATGGTATTGTTTGATAAATAGCTGCAATTAATTGGAAGAGCTATGTAACATGTTGTACATTAGCCTGAGTAACTTATTTCCTGACTATTTGTTCTTGGCCATTATAAAAGTTCCAACTGAGTGAAGGCACACAGTGATAAAATAAGGATACAATAGGATACAACCTAATGAATGTTTCACAGCAGTTCACGTCATTGTTTTTGAAGGTGAAGAAAATTATGCTGCAGAGCGTTGCTTGGAAACAACAGCAAATTATTTCATTTTCCAAACATTGTCCAACAATTCCATTTCTGTTTCCAACCAGATAAATGTTCCAGAGGCATGAGTTCAAATCCCACCATGGCAGCAGGGGAACTTCGATTCAATTAATAAGTCAGCTGCATTAAATTGGTAGGGAAAAAAATAGATTAATATTAAAACCAGACAGAGCACCCACCTCGGTATCGGAAAGGACAAAATCACTCCCTGCCCAGGCCACCCTGAAAAGTCCACCTCACCAACATCGGGGGACTTATGCCAAAATTTGAACAGTTATCCCACAGATTAGTCCAGTCAAGAAACAAAGAACAAAGGGCAGTACAGCACAGGAGCAGACCCTTCAGCCCTCCAAGCCTGCGCCGATCATGATGCCTGTTTCAAATAAAACCTTCTACATTTCGGGGTTCTGTATCCCTCTGTTTTCACAGTGACTTCATTGCAGTGGGTAATGTAAACCTGCTTGTGACAATATTCAAGATTATTATTATTATTCCCATCCTATTCATGTACAGTAGTCCCCCGTTATAACGTGGGTGTTCGGGTCCAAGACAGCCACCCGCGTTGTAACCGAGCCGCGGATATCCAAGATGGCGGATATCGAAATGAATGAACGAGAGGAAACATCGCTGACTATGCTGAACATTGCTGAATGGAAGGGCGTTTTAAATAAGAAACAGCAAAGTTCGTTCAAGTCTTAAATCAAGTTTTAAATGTATTAAAATATATACAATAATATACAGTATACATACAATAATATACTTAAAATTGTACTTACACGCATATTTTTAAAATCATTTAAAAAAGTCTGTGAGTTTCCTCTGGCACATCCCCTTCCTCATCTTGACTTGTGCTTGTCTCTGGAGGTTCTTCAGGTGCAGGATGTATATTGGGTCGAAGTCTTGCTGCTCTGTGTATGCTATGAGCCACTTCAGGTGCGTGATGGCATCCGAGTGGCTCTTTGCCACTGTGGGCTGGGGTTCTTCTTCTTCTTCTGCCTCCTCTTGGGTGACCTGGTCGATGATCTCCTCCTCTGTGAATGTTTCTGCGGGTGCCATGTCATCCTCTGCTGCTGCCCACCTGTCCACCCAATCCTGGAGTGTTAGGTTCTCATCCAGTTGGTCCTCTAGCCTCTCCTCAGCTGCCCTGATCTCTGCTTCAGTAAAGCCTACGAAATCCTCTTCATCCGGGTAATGTTGGGGTCGTGGGAGTGCTGCTCCTAGGGCCTTGTTCCAGCAGTTGGCGATGGTCTTCTCTGTCACAGCTCCCCAGGCCTTCCCTGCCAGATAACAGGCATCCTTGATGGTGATGGCTTTCAGGTAATCTGGGACAGTGAGAGGAGAGTCTATCATTTCCAGGATCAGTTCCTTTTTGTACACAGACTTGAAGGTCTGAATGATGCCAGCATCACATGGCTGGATCTTGCTGGTGGTGTTCTTTGGGAGATAGAGCACTTGGATCTGCCCATCCCTGGTCTTGAGAACATCTCCCTGAGGGTGGGCTGAGCAGTTGTCCAGTAGGAGTGTGGCCTTCTGCGGTAAGTTGCGGGCTCTAAGGTGGTCCCTGACACTGGGTACGAAGAACTTGAAGAACCACTCCTCAAATAAGAAAGCTGTCATCCAGGCTTTGCCAGAGTTCCGGTAGGTAATGGGTAGGTTCTCCATGTTGATGTGGTGAAAGCATCTAGGAGACTTGAATTTGCCCACAATCAATGGATTCAGCTTGTGTGTTCCCGTGGCATTGCTGGCAAACAGGATGGTGAGCCTGTTCTTGGCTTGCTTGTACCCCAGAGTCTTGTGGGCATCATCCTTGACAGCTAGGGTCTTGTCAGGCAGCATCTTCCAGTAAAGCCCTGACTCATCTGCATTGTAGAGTTGCTCTGGGGTCAGCTCCTCTTGCACCATGTAGTTCTTGAGGATGTCGGGAAAGGCTGCTGCGGCTCCTGAGTCGGCGGATCTCTGCTCACCACTGATGGTAACTGCACCTATCCCATGTCTTTTCTGGAACCGATGGAGCCAACCCTTGCTGGCTACGAAATTGCTGTCCTCTGGGTGGAGCTGGTGATGGAATTTCTCAGCCTGAGTCCTGATGATAGGTCCAGATAGGGGGGTGCCACCAGACTGTTCCTGGACAAACCAGGTGAACACAGCCTTCTCTAAGTTACTGTCACTAGCGTTCCTTGCCTTTTTCCTGCTAAGCCCTTCACTCTGAGAAACTGTCCCAACATATGCTCTTAAATTGGGCTCATCTTTCACCCACCCACGGAGGGTTGACTCTGGTACACCAGTCTCTCTGGATAATTTTGCCTTCGTTTCCCCGTTTCGAAGCCGGTCTATCAAATGTATCTTTTGACTCACTGAGTAAGACTTGCGCTTAAACATTTTGAACGACACGACAGCAACTGAACTCGAACTCGAAGATACCTGCACTGGAAAAGGTATCCCTTTTATGGCTGTGTAACTGGGCTAATCGGTCGCGGCTACTCATCGCGGCTAATCGTTCTACAGTACAAGACAGTGATCATCGCTGCTAATCGGTCTAATCATCGCGGGTAATAATCGCTGCTAATCGGTCTAATCATCGCGGGTAATCATCGCTGCTAATCGGTCTAATCATCGCGGCTCAAAAAGGTGCTGTTTCAAAAAGAGTTTAAAATGAGTCAAGTAAGTTGGGGTCCATAAACCCCCCCGCCGTATATCGCGAACCGCGGTATTGCGGGGCGCGTTATAACGGGGGACTACTGTATTTGTCAACATGCCTCTTAAACGTCACTATCGTATCTGCTTCCACCACCTCCTCCGGCAGCAAGTTCCAGCCACCCACTACCCTTTGTGTAAAAAACTTCCCTCGCACATCTCCCCTAAACTTTGCCCCTCGCACCTCAATCTATGTCCCCTAGAAATTGACTTTTCCACCCTGGGAAAAAGCTTCTAACTCTCCACTCTGTCTATGCCCCTCATAAGTTTATGGCTTCCATCAGGCACCCTTCAACCTCTTTTGTTCCAGAGAAAACAATCCGGGTTTATCCAACTTCTCCTCACAGCTAATACCCTCCAGACCAGGCAACATCCTGGAAAACCTCTTCTGTACCCTCTCTAAAACCTCCACATCCTTCTGGTAGTGTGGCGACCAGAATTGTACGCAATACTCCAATTGTGGCCTACCTGTACAGCTGCAGCATGACTTGCCAATATTTATACTCAATGCTCCGACCGATGAAGAGAATCATGCTGTATACCTTCTTGACTACCTTATCCATCTGCGTTGCCACTTTCAGTGATCTGTGCACCTGTACACCCAGATCTCTCTGCCTGTCAATACTCCAAAGGGTTCTGCCATTTACTGTATATTTCCCATCTGTATCAGACCTCCCAAAATGCATTATCTGCCATTTCTCCACCCAAGTCTCCAATCGATCTATATACTGTTGTGTCCTTAGACAATCCTCATCATTATCGGCAACTCCGCCAACCTTTGTGTCATCCGCAAACTTACTAATAATACCAATTACATTTTCCTCCAAATCATTTATGTATACGACAAACAGCAAAGGTCGCAGCACTGATCCCTGTGGAACACCACTAGTCACAGCCCTTCAATCAGAAAAGCTCCCTTCCATTGATACTCTCTGCCTTCTATTACCAAGCCAGTTCTGTATCCATCTTGCCAGCTCATCTCCGATCCCATGTGACTTCACCTTTTGTACCTTGTCAAAGGCATTACTGAACTCCATGTCGACAACATCCTCTGCCCTACCTTCATCAATCATCTTTGTCACTTCCTCGAAAAACTCGATCAAGTTAGTGATACACGACTTCCCCTTCACAAAACCGTGCTGCCTCTCGCTAATGAGTCCATTTGCTTCCAAATGGGAGTAAACCCTGTCTCGAAGAATCCTCTCCAATAATTTCCCTACCACTGACGTAAGGCTTAACGGCCTGTAATTTCCTGGATTATCCTTGCTACCCTTCTTAAAAAAAGGAACATTAGCTATTCTCCAGTCCTCTGGGACTTCACCAGTAGCCAATGAGGATACATGTATTTCTGTCAAGGCCCCAGCAATTTCCTCCCTTGTCTCCCTCAGTTTTCTGGGGTAGATCCCATCAGACCCTGGGGACTTATCTACCTTAATGTTTCACCATCTACAAGTCAAAAGTCCAGGATGTGATGAAAACTCTCCACTTGATTGGGTAGGTACATTGATACAAACATGGGGCCGGTTTAGCTCGGTTGGCTGGACATCTGGTTTATGAGCACGGGTTCAATTCCCGTACCAACTGGGGTTATTCATGAAGGCCCCACCTTCTCAGCCTTGCCTCTCACCTGAGGTGTGGTGATCCTCAGGTTAAATCACCACCAGTCAGCTCTCCCCCTCAAAGGGAAAAGCAGCCCATGGTCATCTGGAACTATGGTGACTTTACAATAAAAACATTCCAGAAGTTCCACATCATCCAGGACAAAGCAGTCTGCTTAACAGGAACCCTATCCACTCACTCTACTTCTGCTGTACTGTGACTACAGTGTGTATTGTCTAGAAGATGTATGACAGCACACCACAAACGCAACTTTTGCAGCATTATAGGTTTATGTCACTTTTGCTGTTTATGAGCTATGAAAGGCCAAGATTGTCAATTTGGTCAAAGTGAAACTCTTTCTGAATGCAAAACCTGAAAAGGTAAATAAGAACGGAGAGGTTCGTGGAATTGTTGATCTTCATCTGGTCATGCTTGGAAAGAAACTTTTGGCACACACGGACCACAGATAAGCAGAGATGCCATAGACCTGTAGAGGCAGAGGTAAGTAAGCAATATCAGCTAAAAATGTGACTTTGGAGATTCTTCAGGAAGGCCAAAATGTTATTTCATCCCAACACCTCATGGATAGACAATAAAATAATTCCAAGAAAAGCCATGTTTAATTATTTTAGTTTGTAGTTTCGCCACATTTAAAGATCAGGTGATCAAGAGACTAGCGAACTACTCCGGGAATAACTACCTAGAGAAAGAGACAAAAGTCTGCCTTATTGCATGCACCACTAGGCACAGGAAAAGAATTTTAACTGACGGCATTCGTATATATTGACACCACATTTTCTCGTATCTCAAATAAGCAAACCGGAAAACATAATTGTCATGCGAGAGTCCCTTTAAGAAAAGTGTGTTTTATCAAATGGCTGCTGTGATGTCATTGTGTGGGTGGAGCTGGAATGTGATTCTGTTTTTTACTTTCGTTTTGAGCTAGAAGTGCAGTTTGGCTCTGTGTTTTAGTTTTGCTTTCAGTTGGAGAGCTGCATTCAAACCAAGCAGATGTATACTGGTCTCTCACTGTATGTTAAACAAGGTGTTTAGATCACTTGATGATTTAAAAGTGATCATTGTTCTCTGTAGAGAATTCAAACCTACTGTCTTTGTTAAAAAAGTGTTTTGGTTTATGGATGTTGTTAGGAAAGTTACTAAGGGTTACCTAGAGAGTACTGTATCTTTTTGGGGGGTTATCAGTGTTGGTAGTTGGTAAGATGTTTACTGGGGTTTATAAAATGTTAACTGGATTCCTAAAATAAACACTGTTATGTTTTTAAAATACTTTAGATCTCTGTTGCACACACCTTTAAAGGGGGCTCTTGTGCTCCCCATAACCAAAATCTATATGAAGTTGTGGGTCAGGTGGACTCCATGATATACTTTGGTGTTCTCTAAACCCTGGCCCATAACACAATGAAATAATGGAAAGAGCTACAATGAATTAAGCATCCCACGGCTAATGAGCACAATAGGATACCATTCAGGAGATAATAGGAAATGGCATTAGGAGATGACTATCACCCTGAAGAGACTATACATAGATTGATCACGCACTGCCTGAACAATTGAGAGCTCAGGAGCACCATAGATCAAGCAGATGGAGCTGGATTCACCGTTCCTGAGACTAAGTGTTGACGCCGGCGCAGAATTCATGGACAACCATGACAGAAAAACTGGCATCGCACCTGGACCGATTCAGCAATGGCGGAGGGGCAAACAGCTGCACCATGTGGAACACAACTGATTCCAATGGGAAGTGGTGCGGGATTTGCCAGTTCCGTGATTGGCAATCAGGAGGCTGACAAGCTTCAGCGCACATATATACACTCCCCACACTCACCACCCCAGCCAACAAGATGGCAGCAAGGAGAGCAGCTCCACGCTTCACCGGTGCTGAGCTGGACACGGTGGAGGAGAGGCGGATGACCCCCCGAAGGAGGCTGCCAGCCATCGCCGTTCACCGAGATTAGGTGCAGGTAGCGAAGATGATCAGCTCCGTGGGCAACAACGTCCGGAACGGCCAACAGTGCCGCAAGAAACTGCATGACCTCCTCAGGGTGGCCAGGGTGAGTGGACAGCGCTGTGTCCCTGGCACTAACCTGTGTCCCACACACCTGTAACTCTACACCCCCCCCCCCTCCAACCCAGATGGCTGCCGACCCCCCACCCTGCACCACATTCCAGGATCCATACCGGTCACAATGGCCCGGACCTCCAGGGGGGGGCGGAGGGGGGGGGGGGTGGGGGCAGGTCGTTTGTGAGAGTGGTGTGGTCTGTGGAGCACTTAAAAAACAGCAGCAACTGTCGGGCTCTTTGGCATTAACTCTGGCCCCAGCGGCAACAACGCCCGCTGGGCCAGTAATTTCTCTCAATTCGCTCCAGCAGAGCGCTGGCCCACTTGCGTGTCCTGACTCAATTACCGAATAGCACCTCCAACAGATGTGCAAATCGCACAGTATTCAGTCCCGGCGGGAACACGAGCCTCCCAAACGGAGAACTCCGTCCAGCATCAGGATTAGACCAGTCAGACCCTGAAGCCTTATGTGCATTTCAATAAGATCATGACTGATCAGATTGGCAAGTCCTACCTTCATTCGCACCCCCCCCCCCCCCCCCCCCCCCCTTTACCTCTCCACCTACTTGACTCCCTTGTCTATCAATAATGTGTCTAATTCAACCTTGAATATGTTCAATGATCCGGCCTCCACTGGTCTTCACTGTTCTTTGGGGAAGAGAATTCCAAAGACTCATGGGTATAGGGTGGAGGATTGGGCCTAGGTAGGGTGCTCTTTCAGAGAGCTAGTGCAGTCTCAATGGGCCAAATGGCCTCCTTCTGCATGGCTTGATTCTATGATCCCAGGAATCAGCCAGTGAACATTCTCTAAACTGCCTTTCACTGCGACGTTAACACTTCTTAAGTACAGAGACCAAAACTGTGCACAGTACTCTAGGTGTGGTCTCACCAATGTGCCTTATAGTTAAAGCATGTCCTCCCTATTTTATACACCATCCCTCCTGCAATAAAGGCCAACATTTAATTTGCCTTCCCAATTATTTGCTGTTCCTGCATGCTAACTTCTTGTGATTCATTTTACAGGGACATCCAGATCCCTTTATACTTCAGCACTCTCTCCATTTGAACAATATTCTGTTTCCCTATTTTTCCTACCGAGGTGGACAACCTCACCGATTCCCAGGTCAACGAGCACCGAAGTGATGGGTGAATGGGACGTGTCGGGAGTTAAGAAATGAGCTGCAGAGTTTTGGATGAGCTCATGTCTAGGACGAATCATTGGAGTAATTGAAAGGCACAGCAGATTGACTGAGGCAGGGGCAGAGACGGGAGATGTTAAAGAGGTGGAATAGGAGGGTTTGCTGGTGGAATGAATATGGAGCAGAAAGCTAACAGTGCAGATCAGCTTCTAAGATTGGCCAGGGAGGGCGATGGAGTTGATGGTTAGGGAATGAAGTTGATTTCAGGATGTGGGTGATCCCAGTATGTAACTGGAGGAAAATTCTCCTCATGCAGTACTGGATGTTGGACAAGCAATGTGACAAATCAGTTCCAGTGGAGGGATCAAGCAAGATGGTGATAAGGTAGTGCTGGGTATCATCAGTGCAAATGTGAAACTTGGCATTGTACTTTTTGGTGATGTTGCTGAGGGGTAGCATGTAGAAGAGAATTAGGAGGTGGACAAGAATGGACCCTTGGTGTAGTCGAGTGGTAACAATGAAGGACCGAGAAGGGAAACCATTGTCCGTGATTCGCTGACTATGACAGAACCGACAGGAACAAAACTAGCCCAGGGCACTCCCACCGAACTGATAAATGGAGGCGACGCCTTGGAGGAGGATGTTGTTGTCAACCATTTCAAAGACTGTGGACAGATCTAGAGGTTGCACCTCATTTTTAGGTATGCCTGGGGCTGCTTCTGGATGCTTTTTACACATCTCATTGTGCTACGGTTAGTCATCTGGCATAGTACTGAAGGATACAGGGCCACACGGTGGCACAGTGGTTAGCACTGCTGCCTCACAGCACCAGGGACCCTGGTCACTGTCTGTGTGAAGTTTTCACGTTCTCCCCGTGTCTGCGTGTGTTTCCTCCGGGTGCTCCGGTTTCCTCCCACAGCCCAAAGATGTGCTGGTTAGGTGGATTGGCCATGCTAAATTGCCCCTTAGGGCGAGGTTGCAAGAATAGGAATTGGGCCTAGGTAGGATGGTCTTTCAAAGGGTCAGTGCAGATTTGATGGACCGAATGACCTCCTTCCACACTGCAGGGTTCTATGATTCTTTGATAAACAAGGCTATGTATGAGTTGACAGATTGTAGTGGAAAAGAATGCTGCTGATGATGATAAATTACAATGTCACATGTATGTTCAATTTTCATCCCATGGATCTGTTCTTAATCAATCAGAGTTAGCACAATGGTAGTGCCATGTCACCTAATGTCCTCAGTGCGAAGACAGGGCTTTGTCTCCATAAGGCTTGTGTGTGTGGTAGTCCCTTCTCCAATGCCTTCAGAAACAGAGATATCTGCAATAGGGAAACTGGTGAGAATGGGATTGAGCAGAATATTTAGTCATGTTGGTTCTCTCACAACCTCTGCAAGCCCAGTCTGGAGGATATGCTTTTACCAGCTTGGGCAAGGGTGGGACGACCAAGCCAATCTTGGCGATGGTCATTGAAGTCCCCATCCATGATACCTTCCTGCTATCCTCAGTGCTTCCTCCAAGGGCTGTTCAACATGAGCAATGAAGCATTATTCGGCCTCAGAATCATCATAAGTTTTCCTGTCTATGCTTGCAGCGAAATCATGACATTTCATAGAGTCTGCAGTCAATGTTGAAGGTGATTCTAACCCTCATTGAAACTGCTGGAATCCAATATGAAGGAAGTAGCAGCAGGACATTTAGGAAATCATAAAACAATCCAGCAGAGTGAACATAGTTTTGTGAAAGGGAAACTGGATTCGATAAATGTATTAGTTATTTCAGGATATAACAAGGTGGAGAAAGGGGAACCAATCGATGTAGTTATTTGGATTTTCCAAAGGCATTCAATAATGAGTCACATAAAAGTTAAGAGCTCATGTAGGGGGTAATATATTAGCATGGGTAGAGGATTGGCTAACTAACAGGAAACAAAGTCAGAGTAGATGAGTCATCTTCAATTTAGTGAACTGTAACTAAAGGGTTCTCTTTTCAAGGGCTGGTGCAGACTCGATGGGCCGAATAGCCTACTTCTGCATTATTGATTCTATGATTCTATGACTCTGACCAACTTTTACAGATGCACTATAGAAAGCATCCTATCGGGCTGCATCACAGCCTGGTATGGCAACTGCTCGGCCCAGGACCACAAGAAACTTCAGAGAGTCGTGAATACCGCCCAGTCCATCACACGAACCTGCCTCCCATTCATTGACTCCATCTACACCTCCCGCTGCTTGGGGAAAGTGGGAAGCATAACCAACGACCCCTCGCACCCGGCTTACTCACTCTTCCAACTTCTTCCGTCGGGCAGGAGATACAAAAGTCTGAGAACACGAACAAACAGACTCAAAAACAGCTTCTTCACCGCTGTTACCAGACTCCTAAACGACCCTCTTATGGACTGACCTGATTAATACTACACTCCTGTACACTGCACCCAATGCCGGTGTCTATGTAGTTCTATTGTGTACCTTGTGTTACCCTATTATGTATTTTCTTTTTATTACCTTTTCTTCTCATGTACTAAATAATCTGTTTGAGCTGCTCACAAAAAGATACTTTTCACTGTACCTCGGTACAACAAAAAAAGCCAAATCCAAATCCAACAAATCAATTCTCCTAATCATGGCACAAACCCCCAGAGGTACAGGTTTTGGAGGGTTATTTGGCCTGGATTAGCATTTGTCCAATTCTGATTTGATGCCAGTGTTGCAGTCAAGTTATCTGTCTAGTTTTATTCTTTTTGTCTTAAATCATGGCTCTATATAGCTCGATGGCTTGCTAGATCAATTCAGAGTAGATTTGAACTCCAACCACATTGGTGTGGGATTGCCATGCTTGCCTTCATCGGCCGGGGCATTAAGTGTAAACCCTGGCAAATCGTGCTGCAGCTACACAGAACCTTAGTTAGGCCCTACTTGGAATATTGTGTACAATTCTGGTTGCCACACAACCAGAGGATGTGGAGGCTTTGGAGAGTGTACAGAGGAGGTTTACCAGGATGTAGTCTTGTATGGAAGGTGGTAGCTATGAGGAGAGGTTGGATAAACATGGTTTTTTCCCACTGAAACGAGGGAAATTGAAGGGTGACCTGATATAAGTCTACAAGATTATGAAGGGCAAGGACAGAGTGGATAATCAGAAGCTTTTTCCCAGGGTGGAAGAGTCAATTGCGAGGTGGCATAGGTTTAAGGTGCGAGGGGCAAGGTTTAGAGGAGATATGTGAGGGAGGTTTTTGACACAGAGGATAGAGGGTGCCTGGAACTCGCTGCTGGAGGAGGTGGTGGAAGCAGGGACAATAGTGACGTTAAAGGGGCATTTTGACAAATGCATGAATAGGATGGGAATAGAGGGATACAGACCCTGGAAGTGTAGAAGGTTTTAGGTTCGAGGCAGAATGGTCAGCAGAGGCTTGGAGGGCTGAAGGGCCTGTTGCTGTGCTGTACTATTCTTTGTTCTTTGAAGTTGCACATGAATCATCACAAACATAATGTTTCACACAACGGGTAGTTTGGATCTGGAATGCACTGTCTGAAAGTGTGGTGCAGGCAGATTCAATGGAGGCAGTCAGGAGGACATTAGGGGCAGAATTCTCCGACCCCCCGCAGGGTCGGGGAATCGCCCGGGGCCGGCGTAAATCCCGCCCCCGCCGTGTCCGGGAATCGGCGGGAGCGGGAATCATGCCCCGCTGAACGGCGTGCCCCTGCGGCGATTCTCCAGCCTGCGATGGGCCGTAGTCCAGCCGCTGACAGGCCTCTCCCGCCGGCGGGAATTGGAGCACCTCTGGTGCCAGCAGGATTGGCGGCGCGAGCGGGCCCCCGGGGTCCTGGGGGAGGCGCAGGGCGATCGGACCCCGGGGGTGCCCCCACGGTGGCCTGGCCCGCGATCAGGGCCCACCGATCGGCGGACGGACAAGTGCCGTGGGGGCACTCTTTTTCTTCCGCCGCTGCCACGGCCTCAACCATGGCGGAGGCGGAAGAGACCCCCCTACCACGCATGCGCGGTGATGACGTCAGCGGCCACTGACGCACTGCCGCATGCGTGGACCGGCGAAGGCCTTTCGGCCAGCTCCGACGCCGGGCGGTGGGCGCCAAAGGCCGTTGGCGCCGGTTGTGGCGCAAGGCGGCGTGGCGGAAACATCTCCGGCGTGGGCCTAGCCCCTAAAGGTGCGGAGAATTCCGCAACTTTGGGGAGGCCTGACGCCGGAGTGGTTGGCACCACTCCGCTACGCCAGGACCCCCCGCCCCGCCGAGTAGGGGAGAATCCCGGCCTAGGTGTTTATTTGAATAGAAACAGCATTCAGAGGTACGAGGAAAAGACAGGGGAATGGCACAAAAGAGAAAGTCATGTTACTCGTTTGGAGAGCTAGTGCAGACACGATGGGCCGAATGGCCTCCTTCCGCAGCATAACAATTCTGTGACTTGGGTTTTTAATGACAATCCAACATGTTTCTGGTTGATTTATCTGGGATGAGAGGCAATTGCAGCAAGTTTGTCCCCAAAGTAACAGATCCAGCACTCATCCAATTTAATAAAGGTTCACCAATAAAGCTAATTACAAGATTGGACAGCATTTCATGTAAATTGCAGAAAATGATAAATGACAGCTATTTGTAAAGGCTTGATTTAATACAAAAAGGATCGGTCAAAGCATTGTGTGCAGTATAATACACAGTGCACTGTCATATGCAGTTCTGCATTAGATGGCTGTATTAGTGGAGCATCTCATGGGATATTCCTATTTATCACTTGTTCTTTAATATGCAAGCTGCCAGCATTTGCTAATTTGTATTGCAAATTATTATGAAGTATGATGAAGAGTCCATCTTCAAAGTCTCTCATGACGTTTTAAGTGCTGGGCTCAGGTGGTAATAATTTATAATGAAGTTCTCAATGAATTGTTCAGAAAGGTTAGGCTGATCTTTACCTTCCCACCAACACTGTGACAAAATAGCATAAACAAGCCCTTGAAATGTTTAACCCATGACGTACAGCGATGTACCTGGATTACACGCCAAGGAGAAGGGAATTAATACCTTAGCCTTCAGAGTAAAGCAGCAATTGTGCAACCTCTGACAAACCTGATTAGATTAAATAATAGGAAGGCTTGACAATGGTAGTATAATTGATGTGACTGAGGATTTTCGAAACTTGTTTCATAGAATGTCACACACAACCAACAGGACTGGGTGGCACAGTGGCACAGTGGTTAGCACTGCTTCCTCGCAGCAAAAGGGACCTGGGTTCAATTCTGGCCTCGGGTGTCTGTGTGGAGTTTGCACTTTCTCCCTCTGTCAGCTCTAGTTTCGTCCCACAGTCCAAAGATGTGCAGGTTAGGTGGATTGACCATGTTATGTGGGGTTACAGGGATATGGGGGAAAGAGAGCCTAGATAAGGTATTCTTTCAGAGGGTCGGTGCAGACTCGATGGGCTGAATGGCGCAGTGGCAGCCGTGATGTGAAATTGGAGAAGGGACAACAAGTATGGACTTGTGGTTATAATAATTCTGAGGAAAACTGTGGTAAATGAAGTATTTATTCACATATTTACAATAGTCTCCGTAACGCAAGACCTCACTCCCAGTGCATTCCTAGCTGGGAGGATTTGTTTCCCCAGGCCCTGAGTTGGGCCTGCTTTTATACCTTGCTCATAACAAGTCCCAGGTGGCTTGGCCTCCATCCAATCCGTGAGTCCCAAGTGGATATCAATGAAGCGGTCCTCGTGGGGGTTATGAGAGTGGTGAATGGTTGGCTTTACAGACTGGAGACACTGGTCTCCCCTAGTGTTCTGAATCTGTGCCACTGTTCTGCTGGAACTGACATGGACTTGTGTTTAGCGGCCACAAACAACTGGACAAATAAACAGACTACAGAAGGGAGATAGATCACTTGGTTGCATGGTGTACCGAAAACAACCTCTCTCTAAATGTCACAAGGAACTGATCATTGACTTCAGGGAGTGAAGCACGACACCCCCCACACTCCCCCCTGCGTCTACATCAATAGCTCCAAAGTGGAGATGGTCGAAAGCTTTAAGTTCCTGGTCACCATCACCAACAGTCTGTCCTGGGTCACTCACGTTAATGCAACAGTCAAGAAAGCCCAACAACGTCTCTACTTCCTATGGAAGCTAAAGAAATTCGATATGTCTGCATCAAATCTCACAAACTTCTACAGATGTGCCATAGAGAGCATCCTAACCAGCTACATCACAGCCTGGTATGGCAACTGCTCGGCACAAGATCGCAAGAAACTGCAGAGTGTGATGAACTCAGCCCAACGCATCACACAAGCTTTCCACCTTCCCATTGATTCTGTCTAGAAAACCCGTTGCCTCAGTAAGGCAGACAGCATTGTCAGAGACCCCTCACACCCAGGCTTTGCTCTCTTCCAGACCCTTCCGTCAGGCAGAAGATACAGAAGTTTGAAGACCCGCACATCCAGACATAGGAACAGTTTATTCCCCACAGCTACAAGACTCCTCAACAACTCTCCCTTGTACTGATCTGTTCCCTGTAAGACACTATTAATGATGGCCCTATGCTGCTCTTGCTCACGTATTTGCTTTGTTTGCCCCTTGTTCCGCATTGTAACCAATCACTATTTGTTGATGTACTATTTTTTAATGTTCTCTGTCGATTATTCTTTTGTCTACTATGTACGTACTGTGTGCATTCCCTTGGCCGCAGAAATATACCTTTCACTGTACTGTCATAATATACACACCAGTATATCATGGTGCAGACACACACACTGATGGACACACACCAAGACCAATCAACACACACAACACCGCAGCCAATCACCAGTTAGAGCACACTCACTATAAAGACAGAGGGCACTAGTTTTCCCGTTCATTCGGGATGCAGTCTCTAAGAAGGACAGAGCTCACAGCTTGTAGCACAGATCTTTACCATGTGCTGAGAGTATAAACTGGTTAGGATAGGCGTAGGTCTTTAGTTTAATCTCACATAGTGTCGACCCACAGTGAAAGTATGTTCAACAGTTTCAAGCTTAATAAAATAGTGTTGTACTATTTCAAGTGTTGGTAGCCTGTATGTGTTACTGCTAAGGTAAACGCAGTCTCCACAGATCCAGAGTACCCAACACATCATTGTACCAGTACGTGATGTTAGAACTTATTAGACCTACCTGCAAGTGATCTGCCTTTGACCAGTAATCAGCCATCCTGCAATATGGACATTGTCCCTCCCCCCCCCCCCCCCCCCACCGCTGCTCCGCATCACCGGTAACCTCGGGGCCAACTGGAAGATCTTTAAACAACGCTTCCAGCTTTACCTTGAAGCCACAGACCTGGAAGCTGCTTCAGACGCCAGGAAGATTGCTCTCTTCCTTTCCACGGCCGGGGACCACGCCATCCACATCTTCAACTCTCTCACTTTCGCTGATGGTGAAGACAAATCAAAATTCAAGACGGTCCTCCTCAAATTTGACAGTCACTGTGACATCAAGGTGAATGAAAGGTTCGAGCGCTGTGTCTTCCAACAGCGTTTGCAGGGTAAGGATGAACCTTTTCAATCTTTTCTCACCCACCTCCGTATCCTTGCGCAGTCCTGTAATTACGGGTCCACCTCCGACTCCATGATATGCGACCAGATCGTTTTCGGTGTTCAGTCGGACCCCCTACACCAGCAGCTCCTCAAGGTAAAGCAGCTCACCCTAGCGATTGCCATCGAGACCTGCGTGCTGCATGAACATGCCACTAATCGGTATTCACACATCCAAGCGGCTGAAATGGCGCGGCAAGGTCCCCATGAGGCAGAACGGGTACAAGCAATCAATTTCACAGCCTCCCGCGCATGCGCGCACTGAACGAGGGGATGGCGACGCCGAAGATCGCACTGCGCAGGAGTGCACCACGTACGACCGCACCGCGCATGCGCAATGGCGCAACGAGCATACTGACGCTACAACGTGCAGCAACTGTGGCTCCGCCCACTTAAAGCGGCAATGTCCTGCAAAATCCCAACGCTGCCGACAATGTGGCAAGCTTGGCCACTATGCTGCTTAATGCAGGTCTGCTCAGCCTGCCAACTCTCATCACTCCAACCAGCTACGCAGGGATGTCCGCGCCATCCAACCCACAGTCACCGAACCCGATTCTGACCTGCTGCCTGACATTGACACCGAGGACCCAAAGGCACCTTTTCGAGTCAGTATCATTACCAAACACAGGGTGCCCCCGAAGCAAAAAGTCCAGCCTCCACCGGTATACAGCATTGATCTGGACGATAAGTGGTGTCCCACCCTCATGGTCAACCGATCCCGAATCCGATTCCGCCTGGACACCGGCCCCTCTGCCAATCTCATTACGCAGTCTGACCTCCAGAGCCTCCGTGTCAAGCCAACCATCCTGCCATCAGCCTGCCAGCTGTTAGACAATAATGGCAATGCTATTGCTGCCAGTGGCTCATGCCAACTTGAAGTAGCGCACAGGTCACTTAAAGCCAACCTTCCCTTTGAAATAGTGGGATCCGCTAAGGCCTCCCTGCTTGGTGCACAGCCTCTCAGGACACTGATTTTAGGGCGCAGCTCGACGCCATTATTAACCAATATCACAATGTTTTCGAGGGCATGGGCACGCTCCCGTACACCTACAAGATCTTATTGAAACCGAATGCCACGCCTGTGGTGCACGCACCTCGCAGGGTCCCAACACCCCTCAAGGACCGCCTCAAGCAGCAGCTGCAGGACCAAGGAGTGATTTCCAGAGTCACAGAACCGACCGACCGGGTCAGCTCCATGGTATGCGTAGAAAAACCTTCCGGCGAACTGAGAATATGCATTGATCCCAAGGACCTCAACCGCAATATTATGAGAGAGCACTATCCCATTCCCAAGCTCGAAGGGCTCACCTGGGAGATGGCTCACGCCAAGGAATTTACCAAGCTAGACGCCTCAAAGGGATTCTGGCAGATCCAGCTCGACGAATCGAGCAGGAAACTCTGCACGTTTAATACCACCTTTGGAAGATATTGCTACAACAGGATGCCGTTTGGGATCATCTCTGCATCAGAAGTGTTCCATAGGAATATGGAACAGATGATGGAAGGTATTGGAGGCGTTTGCGTCTATGTCGATGACATAATCATCTGGTCCACCACCTCGCAGGAGCATGTTAATCGCCTCCAGGGTGTCTTCAGACGGATACATGAGCATGGCCTCCGCCTCAACAGGGCCAAATGCTCCTTTGTCAAACAGAAATTAAGTTCCTCGGAGACCACATCTCCCAGTTGGGTGTGCAGTCGGATGCGGACAAGGTAGCTGCCATTAAGGCCATGAAGACACCGGAGGACAAGAAGGCGGTCCTCTGCTTCCTGGGCATGGTCAACTCTCCAGGGAAATTCATCTCTAACCTCGCCTCTCACACCACGGCTCTCAGGAACCTGGTCAGGAAGACGACAGACTTCCAATGGCTCCCCGCCCATGAACACGAATGGCGGGAACTCAGGGCGAAGCTGACCACGGCCCCGGTCTTAGCATTTTTTGACCCAGCCAAGGAGACCAAAATTTCGACAGATGCCAGTCAATCCGGCATTGGAGCAGTGCTCCTTCAACGTGATGAGGCCTCATCATGGGCCCACGTTGCTCCCGATGACAACGTCTGCTTCCATCTTCCGGATGGTGGCTGGTCTGCCACCGCTGTTGTCCTCCGACAAGTGGCCCCCCCGTTCATTCATGGTTCGTCTACCGGACGGCTCTCTTCTGCGACGCAATCGGCGTGCACTTCATCTGATTCCACGCTCGCCACTGAAGTGTTGGCTAGTGTAGACTTGAGAGATGAACAGACACTTCCAACACTGACGAAGGTTCAACTCAAGTTTGTTAACTACTTCTAACTAACTAACACACGATGACTGTAGGTCTAAATGATGCTAACATAAACTAGAAACCTAAGCCTTGTCCAAACCAGTTGATTCTCTCAGCACGTGTTGTAAGTCTGTGCTGGGCTGGATGAGTTCTTGTTACACTCAGAGGCAGCACCCAGAATGAGTGGGAACCGTGGTGCCCTCTGCTTTTATAGTGTGTGTATTCTAACTGGTGATTGGCTGTGGTGTTTGTACATGTTGATTGGTCCCTCTGTGTGTCCATCAGTGTGTGTCTGCACCATGAAATACTGGTGTATATTATGACATCCCCCCTTTTATAAAAAGAATGTTGATATAGGCATGTGATAATAAATAGTGTGGGGGTGTGGAAAATGTACCAAGCTACGTGTGAGGTGCGAAGACATATGTATAAAGCTATATACAGGGAACAAGACTATTTACAGAGGAAGGTGCCTGGTGCAGATGACTACCGTGAACTGGAACAACCAACGAATCTATTTACAAATCACTGGATAACAAATGCAACAATAAAGGATATAGGAAAAAAAAAGTACAGAGTTCATAAGTTCAGTCTCTGAGGTGGGCGACGAACTCTGGTTGACCGCCTCAAGGGTGGGGCAACGGCTGGCGCCTCAGGAGCCGGGAGGGCTGCAGCACTGTCAGGGGCAGGCAGAGTGACCGGATGCGCCACACAGTCCACGGCGGGATCAGTAGAAGAGCTGGTTGGAGGATCCCGTGACGACCCTGGTACCAGGCGAAGAGCACGCCTGTTGCGGCGCCGAATGGATCCATCCGGTAAGTGGACCAGGAAGGAGCGGGGGGCTACCTGCCTTAGAATGACAGCAGGCGCAGACCAGCCACCATCCGGGAGGTGGATGTGAACCGTGTCGCGTGGATGGATGTCGGGAAGGTCAGCAGCCCGTGAGTCGTAGGAAGTTTTCTGCTGCAGTTGAGACATGTGCATGCGGTGGAGCATGGGGACATAATCGAGGTAGGGAGTGAGAATCGATGGCACCGTCGTCCTGAGGGTGCGGTTCATTAGCAGCTGAGCAGGCGACAGGCCGGTGGAGAGCTGGGCGGAGCGATAGACTAGCAGAGCAAGATGGAAATCTGAGCCGGTGTCGGCGGCCTTGCTGAGGAGCCGCTTGACGATGTGGACCCCCTTTTCCGCCTTCCCATTGGATTGGGGGTATAGGGGATTGGACGTAACGTGCTGGGAATTGTAGTGTCGGGCGAAGCCGGCCCATTCCTGGCTCGCGAAACAGGAGCCATTGTCTGACATGACCGTCAGCGGAATGCCATGTTGGGCAAATGTCTCCTTACACGCCCTGATCACAGCCGAGGATGTGAGATCGTGCAGCCTGCTGGCCTCTGGGTAACTGGAGAAGTAGTCGATGATGATTTTGGGCAGCACGGTAGCCTTGTGGATAGCACAATCGCTTCACAGCTCCAGGGTCCCAGGTTCGATTCCGGCTTGGGTCACTGTCTGTGCGGAGTCTGCACATCCTCCCCGTGTGTGCGTGGGTTTCCTCCGGGTGCTCCGGTTTCCTCCCACAGTCCAAAGATGTGCGGGTTAGGTGGATTGGCCATGATAAATTGCCCTTAGTATCCAAAATTGCCCTTAGTGTTGGGTGGGGTTACTGGGTAATGAGGATAGGGTGGAGGTGTTGACCTTGGATAGGGGGTAGGGTGCTCTTTCCAAGAGCCGGTGCAGACTCGATGGGCCAAATGGCCTCCTTCTGCACTGTAAAAATTCTATGTAAATCTATGATGACATAGTCCCTGCCCAATGCATGGAACAAGTCGATGCCCACTTTGGTCCAAGGCGATGTGACGAGCTCATGGGGCATCAGGGTTTCCCGTGGTTGGGCGGGCTGAAAACACTGGCAGGTGGAGCAGTTGAGCACCACATTGGCGATGTCATCATTGATGCCCGGCCAGTAGACGGCTTCTCTGGCCCTGGGGTGGCACTTCTCGATTCCTAAATGGCCATAATGGATTTGCTCCAACACTAGCTGGTGCATGCTTTGTGGGAGGACGATGTGATCCAATTTCAGGAGCACCCCGTCGACGACCGGCAGGTCATCACGGACGTTGTAAAATTGCGGGCATTGGTCCTTGAGCTACCCGTCTGACATCAGGCGCATCACCCACTATCGAAGTGGATCAGCCGCTGTCTCGTGGCGAATTTACATCAGTCGTGCATCCGTAGCTGGCAAATGGGAGGCTGCAAACTGAATGTGAGCAGCTATTTGGCAAATGAAGCCATCATGATCACACGGAGTTGTGATCGACCTTGAGAGGGCAACGGCAACGGCAAGGTCCTTGCCAGGGGTATAGGTCAGTTGAAAGTCGTACCTGCGCAGCTTGAGTAGATCTGCACATTGCAGCGTAGTGGCCTCGTTTGTCACACTGCAGGCAGCGTCGGGACTTCGCGGGACATTGCCGCTTTAAGTGGACGGAGCCGTAGTTGCCGCATGCCGGAGCGTCGGGACATTCGTCACGCCACCCCGCATGCGCGGGGCGATCCAGCGGAGCACGCACCTGTGCAAAGCGGTCCATGACTTCAGCACGCTCACTGCGTGTAAGCGCGGGACTCCACGAAAAGTGCGCGAAATGGCCGCCATCGTTCAGATCTAGAGCCTGAAAAGATTTAATCATTTGGACCCGTTCTGCCTCGTAAGGGGCTTGCCGTGCCGTTTCAGCAGCCTGGATACAGGAGTAGCGCGTGGAGGAATGTTAATGAAGCACACAGGTCTCAATGGCCGTAGAGAGAGTGAGCTGCTTTACTTATAGTAGCTGCTGGCGCAGGGGCTCAGATTGAACACCAAAAACAATCTGGTCATGGAGCATGGAGTCAGAGGTGGACCCGTAGTTGCAGGACTGAGCAAGGACACGGAGGTGGGTAATGAAGGACTGGAAAGGCTCGTCCTTACCCTGAGTTCGCTGCTGAAACATGTATCTCTCAAAACTCTCGTTGACCTCGACCGCGCAGTGGCTGTCGAACTTCAGAATTATGGTCTTGAACTTCGATTTGTCCTCCCCCTCATCGAAGGTGAGCGAGTTGTAAATGTGCAGAGCGTGGTCAGCGGCTGTGAAGAGGAAGTGAGCAATGTTCCGTGCGTCTGAGGCAGCTTCCAGGTCCCTGGCTTCGAGGTACAGCTGGAAACGCTGTTTGAAACGTTTCCAGTTCGAGCCCAGGTTCCCTGCAATGCGGAGAGACGGCGGGGGGCGAACGGAGTCCATTCTGTAAGATGGCGCGCGACTGGTGGAAGGCAAATCACTGAAAGGTAGGTCTCAGAAGTGCTAGCATCCCTCAACTCCTGGTATCATGAAGTGTTGGCTAGTGTAGACTTGAGAGATGAACAGACACTTCCAACACTGATGAAGGTTCAACTCAATTTTATTAACTACTTCTAACTAACTAACACACAATGACTGTGGGTCTAAATGATGCTAACTTAAAACACAGACCTAAGCCTTGTCCGAACCAGTTGATTCTCTCAGCACGTGTTGTAAGTCTGTGCTGGGCTGGATGACTTCTTGTTACACTCAGAGGCAGCACCCAGAATGAGCGGGAACCGTGGTGCCCTCTGCCTTTATAGTTTGTGTATTCTAACTGGTGATTGGCTGCGGTGTTTGTACATGTTGATTGGTCCCTGTGTGTGTCCATCAGTGTGTGAATGCACCATGATATACTGGTGTATATTATGACAGCCACGTGATCTTCAGGTCCTGCCCCGCCTTCATGACGACCCCGCCATGGACTTTGCAGATCTCCCTGTCGCTCTGCCACCCTCTGACTCTGACACAGTCCAGCCCTTTCCTGAACCGGCGGCTCTCGACCCACTCTTGAGGCGGTCAACCAGAATTCGTCGCCCACCTCAGAGACTAAATTTATGAACTTTTCAAATTTATGGCCTCTCTGAATTGTTTTGTTCCTTTGTTTGATCGATTGACTGGTGATGTGACCATCAATTCACTCGGAACACGATTGGAAGTAAACTGTGGTTTTAATAGTCTTACAACTGAGCCTACCTGCAACCAGAAGAACTGAGGGCAGGCTCACACGGCTGCAGCACATTATACTTCTAGTAGTGGGAGGGGCCATGGGCGGAACCAAGGGTGGAGCCCTGTACAAGCTCCACATCTCCCCCTATGGGCAGAGCCGCGCAACGGCTCACAGACAGAGCCCACAAGGACATAATACTATACAATACAATACATTGTGAATTACATTCACCACAACTGGTTTGTATATAATGTTGCTGCAGTTACTATTTTGTTGCACGAGACACCTTCCCATGTGAATAGCTTAGTTTTTATGTACATAGTCTTGTAAATATGCCTTCACACTCCACACGTAGTTGGGAACATTCTCACCACACATTATTTATTACCACAAACACATTTTTTTATAAAAGGGGGATGTCATAATATACACACCAGTATATCATGGTGCAGAAACACGCACCGATTGACACGCAGCAAGACCAATCAACACACGCAACACCGCAGCCAATCACCAGTTAGAGCACACTCACTATAAAGACAGAGGGCACTAGTTTTCCCGTTCATTTGGGATGCAGCCTCTAAGAAGGACAGAGCTCACAGCTTGTAGCACAGATCTTTACCATGTGCTGAGAGTATAGACTGGTTAGGATAG
This sequence comes from Scyliorhinus canicula, assembly GCF_902713615.1. Classification (NCBI taxonomy): domain Eukaryota; kingdom Metazoa; phylum Chordata; class Chondrichthyes; order Carcharhiniformes; family Scyliorhinidae; genus Scyliorhinus; species Scyliorhinus canicula. The sequence goes on along the minus strand of NC_052150.1, from coordinate 207,246,800 downwards.
GCAAAGGTCTTCAGTTTAATCTAACATAGTGTCGACCCACAGTGAAAGTATGTTCAACAGTTCCTAGCTTAATAAAATAGTGTTGTACTACTTCAAGTGTTGGTAGCCTGTATGTGTTACTGCTGATGTAAACGCAGTCCCCACGGATCCAGAGTACCCAACACGTGACAATAAATCAATTAATCAACCAATCAGTATATGTAATGAGGCCACAGATCAGCCATGATCAGATTGAATGGCGGAACAGGCTGGAGGGGCTGAAGGGTCTACTCCTGTCCCCATGTTCCTAAGATTCCTCTGTTTCTCAATCAAGCTGCGCCACTTCCAGTGCAATGATTAATTTATTTTTTGATATTCAGAGCAAGGCTAAGATTTCTTGCAATGATTTAAATCACTGAGTGGCCCTCAAACCACCTCAGGTGTGAAAAATGAGTGTTATTGAAGTTGAGTCTCCATTGGCCAAGCCTTTGGCTGAAGAAATCCAGTCGTCGAGAACAAACTCACCCAATAGGAACTGAAATTAGGGTTTGTGTTGATTATACTTAATAAGATTTCATATCTCGATTTTGAAAAGCAGAAAAATGTCCCAGCAAATTGTCACTCTGGCATATCGATGATGTCATCCTTC